>NW_027017394.1:0-111701 GCF_036013445.1 Caloenas nicobarica
GAAAGGAAGGGAAGGGAAGGAAAGTGAAGGGAACGAAGGGTAGAGAAGGTACAAGAAGGGAAGAGAAGGTGTGGGAATGTGCGGGAAGGTGCGGGAAGGGAAGGTGCGGGAAGGGAAGTTGCGGGAAGTTGCGGGAAGGTGCGGGAATTGAAGGGAAGGGAAGGGAAGGGAAGGGAAGGGAAGGGAAGGGAAGGGAAGGGAAGGGAAGGGAAGGGAAGGTGCAGGAAGGGAAGGGAAAGGAAGGGAAGAGAAGGAAAGGGAAAAGAAGGGAAGGGAAGGGAAGATGCGGGAAGGGAAGGTGCTGGAAGGGAAGGAAAGGGAAGGTGCCGGAATGGAAGGTGTGGGAAAGGAAGGGAAGGGAAGGGAAGGAAGAGAAGGGAAGGGAAGGGAAGGGAAGGGAAGGGAAGGGAAGGGAAGGGAAGGGAAGGGAAGGGAAGGGAAGGGAAGGGAAGGGAAGGGAAGGGAAGGGAAGGGAAGGGAAAGGAAGGGAAGGGAAGGAAAGTGAAGGGAACGAAGGGTAGAGAAGGTACAAGAAGGGAAGAGAAGGTGTGGGAATGTGCGGGAAGGTGCGGGAAGGGAAGGTGCGGGAAGGGAAGTTGAGGGAAGTTGCGGGGAAGGTGCGGGAATTGAAGGGAAGGGAAGGGAAGGGAAGGGAAGGGAAGGGAAGGGAAGGGAAGGGAAGGGAAGGGAAGGGAAGGGAAGGGAAGGGAAGGGAAGGGAAGGGAAGGGAAGGGAAGGGAAGGGAAAGGAATGTGCGGGAAGTGAAGGGAAGGTGAGGGAAGGGAAGGGAAGGGAACTGAAGGGGAGGGAAGGGAAGGGAAGGTGAGGAAAGGGACGGGATGGGAAGGGAAGGGATGGGAAGGGAAGGGAAGGGAAGGGAAGGGAAGGGAAGGGAAGGACGGAGGGGAAGGGAAGGGAAGGGAAAAGAAGGGAAGGGAAGGAAAGGTGCGGAAAGGGAAGGAAAGGGAAGGGAAGGAAAGGGAAGGTGCGGGAATGGAAGGTGCGGGAAGGGAAGGGAAGGAAATTGAAGGGAAGGGAAGGTAATGGAAGGAAGGAAGGGAAGGGAAGGGAAGGGAAGGGAAGGGAAGGGAAGGGAAGGGAAGGGAAGGGAAGGGAAGGGAAGGGAAGGGAAGGGAAAGGAAGGGAAGGGAAGGAAAGGGAAAAGAAGGGAAGGAAAGGGAATATGCGGGAAGGGAAGGTGCGGGAAGGGAAGGGAAGGGAAGGTAAGGGAAGGGAAGGGAAGGGGAGGGAAGGGAAGGGCGGGAAGGGAAGGGAAGGGAAGGGAAGGGAAGGGAAGGGAAGGGAAGGGAAGGGAAGGGAAGGGAAGGGAAAGGAAGGGAAGGGAAGGAAAGTGAAGGGAACGAAGGGTAGAGAAGGTACAAGAAGGGAAGAGAAGGTGTGGGAATGTGCGGGAAGGTGCGGGAAGGGAAGGTGCGGGAAGGGAAGTTGCGGGAAGTTGCGGGAAGGTGCGGGAATTGAAGGGAAGGGAAGGGAAGGGAAGGGAAGGGAAGCGAAGGGATAGGAAGGGAAGGGAAGGGAAGGTGCGGGAAGGGAAGGTGCGGGAAGGGAAGGGAAGGGAAGGGAAGGGAAGGGAAGGGAAAGGAAGGGAAGGGAAGGAAAGTGAAGGGAACGAAGGGTAGAGAAGGTACAAGAAGGGAAGAGAAGGTGTGGGAATGTGCGGGAAGGTGCGGGAAGGGAAGGTGCGGGAAGGGAAGTTGCGGGAAGTTGCGGGAAGGTGCGGGAATTGAAGGGAAGGGAAGGGAAGGGAAGGGAAGCGAAGGGATAGGAAGGGAAGGGAAGGGAAGGTGCGGGAAGGGAAGGTGCGGGAAGGGAAGGGAAGGTGAGGGAAGGGAAGGGAAGGGAAGGGTACTGAAGGGGAGGGAAGGGAAGGGAATATGAGGGAAGGGAAGGGTAGGGAAGGGAAGCGAAGGGATAGGAAGGGAAGGGAAGGGAAGGTGCGGGAAGGGAAGGTGCGGGAAGGGAAGGGAAGGTGAGGGAAGGGAAGGGAAGGGAAGGGTACTGAAGGGGAGGGAAGGGAAGGGAATATGAGGGAAGGGATGGGATGGGAAGGGAAGGGAGGGGAAGGGAAGGGAAGTGAAGGGAAGGGAAGTGAAGGGAAGGGAAGACAAGGGAAGGGAAGTGAAGGGAAGGGAAGGGAAGGGAAGGGACGGTGCTGGAAGGGACGGTGCTGGAAGGGAAGGTGCGGGTAGGGAAGGGAAGGTGCGGGAAGGGAAGGTGCCGCAAGGTGCGGGAAGGGAAGATGCGGGAAGGGAAGGGAAGGGAAGGAAAGGGAAGGGAAGGTGCGGGAAGGGAAGGGAAGGTGCGGGAAGTTTAGGTGCGGGAAGGGAAGGGAAGGGAATGTGTGGGAAGGGAAGGGAAGGGAAGAAGAAGGTGCGGGAAGGGAAGGGAAGGGAAAAGAAGGGAAGGGAAGGGAAGGGAAGGGAAGGGAAGGGAAGGGAAGGGAAGGGAAGGGAAGAGAAGGTGCGGGAAGGGAAGAGAAGGGAAGGTGCGGGAATAGAAGGTGCGGGAAGGGAAGGGAAGGTGCGGGAAGGGAAGGGAAGGTGCAGGAAGGGAAGGTGCGGGAAGGGAAGGTGCGGGAAGGTGCGGGAAGGGAAGGGAAGGGAAGGGAAGGGAACAGAAGGGAAGGGGAGGGAAGGTGCGGGAAGGGAAGGTGCGGGAAGGGAAGGGAAGGAAAGGGAAGGTGCGGGAATGAAAGGTGCAGGAAGTGAAGGGAAGGGAAGGGAAGGGAAGGGAAGGGAAGGGAAGGGAAGGGAAGGGAAGGGAAGGGAAGGGAAGGGAAGGGAAGGGAAGGGAAGGGAAGGGAAGGGAAGGGAAGGGAAGGGAAAGGAAGGGAAGGGAACAAAGGGAAAAGAAGGGAAGGGAAGGGAAGATGCGGGAAGGGAAGGTGCGGGAAGGGAAGGAAAGGGAAGGTGCCAGAATGGAAGGTGCGGGAAGGGAAGGGAAGGGAAGGGAAGGGAAGGGAAGGGAAGGGAAGGGAAGGGAAGGGAAGGGAAGGGAAGAGAAGGGAAGGGAAGGGAAGGGAAGGTGCAGGAAGGGAAGAGAAGGTGTGGGAATGTGCGGGAATGTGCGGGAAGGGAAGGTGCGGGAAGGGAAGTTGCGGGAAGTTGCGGGAAGGTGCGGGAATTGAAGGGAAGGGAAGGGAAGGGAAGGGAAGGGAAGGGAAGGGAAGGGAAGGGAAGGGAAGGGAAGGGAAGGGAAGGGAAGGGAAGCGAAGGTGCAGGAAGGGAAGGAGGGAAAGCAATGTGCGGGAAGTGAAGGGAAGGTGAGGGAAGGGAAGGGAAGGGAACTGAAGGGGAGGGAAGGAAGGGAAGGTGAGGGAAGGGACGGGATGAGAAAGGAAGGGATGGGAAAGGAAGGGAAGGGAAGGGAAAGGAAGGGAAGGGACGGGAGGGGAAGGGAAGGGAAGGGAAAAGAAGGGAAGGGAAGGGAAGGTGCGGGAAGGGAAGGAAAGGGAAGGGAAGGAAAGGGAAGGTGCGGGAATGGAAGGTGCGGGAATGGAAGGTGCGGGAAGGAAGGGAAGGGAATTGAAGGGAACGGAAGGGAAGGGAAGGGAAGGGAAGGGAAGGGAAGAGAATGGAAGGGAAGGGAAGGGAAGGGAAGGGAAGGGAAGGGAAGGGAAGGGAAGGAAGGGAAGGGAAGGGAAGGGAAGGGAAGGGAAGAGAAGGGAAGTGAAGTGAAGGGAAGGGAAGGGAAGGGAACTGAAGGGGAGGGAAGGGAAGGGAAGGTGAGGGAAGGGACGGGATGGGAAGGGAAGGGAAGGGAAGAGAAGGGAAGGGAAGGGAAGGGAAGGGAAGGGAAGGGAAGGGAAGGAAGGGAAGGGAAGGGAAGGGAAGGGAAGGGAAGGGAAAGGTAGGGGAAGGGAAGGAAAGTGAAGGGAACGAAGGGTAGAGAAGGTACAAGAAGGGAAGAGAAGGTGTGGGAATGTGCGGGAAGGTGCGGGAAGGGAAGGTGCGGGAAGGGAAGTTGAGGGAAGTTGCGGGAAGGTGCGGGAATTGAAGGGAAGGGAAGGGAAGGGAAGGGAAGGGAAGGGAAGGGAAGGGAAGGGAAGGGAAGGGAAGGGAAGGGAAGGGAAGGGAAGGGAAGGGAAGGGAAGGGAAGGGAAGGGAAGGGAAGGAAGGGAAGGGAAGGGAAGGGAAGGGAAAGGAATGTGCGGGAAGTGAAGGAAGGTGAGGGAAGGGAAGGGAAGGGAACTGAAGGGGAGGGAAGGGAAGGGAAGGTGAGGAAAGGGACGGGATGGGAAGGGAAGGGATGGGAAGGGAAGGGAAGGGAAGGGAAGGGAAGGGAAGGGAAGGGAAGGGAAGGACGGGAGGGGAAGGGAAGGGAAGGGAAAAGAAGGGAAGGGAAGGAAAGGTGCGGGAAGGGAAGGAAAGGGAAGGGAAGGAAAGGGAAGGTGCGGGAATGGAAGGTGCGGGAAGGGAAGGGAAGGGAATTGAAGGGAAGGGAAGGGAAGGGAAGGGAAGGGAAGGGAAGGGAAGGGAAGGGAAGGGAAGGGAAGGGAAGGGAAGGGAAGGGAAAAGAAGGGAAGGGAACGGAAGGTGCGGGAAGGGAAGGAAAGGGAAGGGAAGGAAAGGGAAGGTTCGGGAATGAAAGGTGCAGGAAGGGAAGGGAAGGGAATTGAAGGGAAGGGAAGGGAAGCGAGGGAAGGGAAGGGAAGGGAAGGGAAGGGAAGGGAAGGGAAGGGAAGGGAAGGGAAGGGAAGGGAAGGGAAGGGAAGGGAAGGGAAGGGAAGGGAAGGGAAGGGAAGGGAAGGGAAGGGAAGGGAAAGGGAAGGGAAGGGAATGAAAGGGAAAGAAGGGAAGGGAAGGGAAGGGAAGATGCGGGAAGGGAAGGTGCGGGAAGGGAAGGAAAGGGAAGGTGCCGGAATGGAAGGTGTGGGAAGGGAAGGGAAGGGAAGGGAAGGGAAGGGAAGGGAAGGGAAGGGAAGGGAAGGGAAGGGAAGGGAAGGGAAGGGAAGGGAAGGGAAGGGAAGGGAAAGGAAGGGAAGGGAAGGAAAGTGAAGGGAACGAAGGGTAGAGAAGGTACAAGAAGGGAAGAGAAGGTGTGGGAATGTGCGGGAAGGTGCGGGAAGGGAAGGTGCGGGAAGGGAAGTTGCGGGAAGTTGCGGGAAGGTGCGGGAATTGAAGGGAAGGGAAGGGAAGGGAAGGGAAGGGAAGGGAAGGGAAGGGAAGGGAAGGGAAGGGAAGGGAAGGGAAGGGAAGGGAAGGGAAGGGAAAGGAAGGGAAGAGAAGGAAAGGGAAAAGAAGGGAAGGGAAGGGAAGATGCGGGAAGGGAAGGTGCTGGAAGGGAAGGAAAGGGAAGGTGCCGGAATGGAAGGTGTGGGAAAGGAAGGGAAGGGAAGGGAAGGGAAGGGAAGGGAAGGGAAGGGAAGGGAAGGGAAGGGAAGGGAAGGGAAGGGAAGGGAAGGGAAGGGAAGGGAAGGGAAGGGAAGGGAAGGGAAGGGAAGGGAAGGGAAGGGAAGGGAAGGGAAGGGAAGGGAAGGGAAAGGAAGGGAAGGGAAGGAAAGTGAAGGGAACGAAGGGTAGAGAAGGTACAAGAAGGGAAGAGAAGGTGTGGGAATGTGCGGGAAGGTGCGGGAAGGGAAGGTGCGGGAAGGGAAGTTGAGGGAAGTTGCGGGAAGGTGCGGGAATTGAAGGGAAGGGAAGGGAAGGGAAGGGAAGGGAAGGGAAGGGAAGGGAAGGGAAGGGAAGGGAAGGGAAGGGAAGGGAAGGGAAGGGAAGGGAAGGGAAAGGAATGTGCGGGAAGTGAAGGGAAGGTGAGGGAAGGGAAGGGAAGGGAACTGAAGGGGAGGGAAGGGAAGGGAAGGTGAGGAAAGGGACGGGATGGGAAGGGAAGGGATGGGAAGGGAAGGGAAGGGAAGGGAAGGGAAGGGAAGGGAAGGGACGGGAGGGGAAGGGAAGGGAAGGGAAAAGAAGGGAAGGGAAGGAAAGGTGCGGGAAGGGAAGGAAAGGGAAGGGAAGGAAAGGGAAGGTGCGGGAATGGAAGGTGCGGGAAGGGAAGGGAAGGAAATTGAAGGGAAGGGAAGGTAATGGAAGGGAAGGGAAGGGAAGGGAAGGGAAGGGAAGGGAAGGGAAGGGAAGGGAAGGGAAGGGAAGGGAAGGGAAGGGAAGGGAAGGGAAGGGAAGGGAAGGGAAGGGAAGGAAGGGAAGGAAGGAAAGGGAAAAGAAGGGAAGGAAAGGGAATATGCGGGAAGGGAAGGTGCGGGAAGGGAAGGGAAGGGAAGGAAGGGAAGGGAAGGGAAGGTGCGGGAAGGGAAGGAAGGGAAGGTGCGGGAAGGAAAGGGAAGGGAAGGGAAGGGAAGGGAAGGGAAGGGAAGGGAAAGGAAGGGAAGGGAAGGATAGTGAAGGGAACGAAGGGTAGAGAAGGTACAAGAAGGGAAGAGAAGGTGTGGGAATGTGCGGGAAGGTGCGGGAAGGGAAGGTGCGGGAAGGGAAGTTGCGGGAAGTTGCGGGAAGGTGCGGGAATTGAAGGGAAGGGAAGGGAAGGGAAGGGAAGGGAAGCGAAGGGATAGGAAGGGAAGGGAAGGGAAGGTGCGGGAAGGGAAGGTGCGGGAAGGGAAGGGAAGGGAAGGGAAGGGAAGGGAAGGGAAAGGAAGGGAAGGGAAGGAAAGTGAAGGGAACGAAGGGTAGAGAAGGTACAAGAAGGGAAGAGAAGGTGTGGGAATGTGCGGGAAGGTGCGGGAAGGGAAGGTGCGGGAAGGGAAGTTGCGGGAAGTTGCGGGAAGGTGCGGGAATTGAAGGGAAGGGAAGGGAAGGGAAGGGAAGCGAAGGGATAGGAAGGGAAGGGAAGGGAAGGTGCGGGAAGGGAAGGTGCGGGAAGGGAAGGGAAGGTGAGGGAAGGGAAGGGAAGGGAAGGGTACTGAAGGGGAGGGAAGGGAAGGGAATATGAGGGAAGGGATGGGATGGGAAGGGAAGGGAGGGGAAGGGAAGGGAAGTGAAGGGAAGGGAAGTGAAGGGAAGGGAAGACAAGGGAAGGGAAGTGAAGGGAAGGGAAGGGAAGGGAAAGGACGGTGCTGGAAGGGACGGTGCTGGAAGGGAAGTTGCGGGTAGGGAAGGGAAGGTGCGGGAAGGGAAGGTGCCGCAAGGTGCGGAAGGGAAGATGCGGGAAGGGAAGGGAAGGGAAGGAAAGGGAAGGGAAGGTGCGGGAAGGGAAGGGAAGGTGCGGGAAGTTTAGGTGCGGGAAGGGAAGGGAAGGGAATGTGTGGGAAGGGAAGGGAAGGGAAGAGAAGGTGCGGGAAGGGAAGGGAAGGGAAAAGAAGGGAAGGGAAGGGAAGGGAAGGGAAGGGAAGGGAAGGAAGGGAAGGGAAGGGAAGGGAAGGGAAGAGAAGGTGCGGGAAGGGAAGAGAAGGGAAGGTGCGGGAATAGAAGGTGCGGGAAGGGAAGGGAAGGTGCGGGAAGGGAAGGGAAGGTGCAGGAAGGGAAGGTGCGGGAAGGGAAGGTGCGGGAAGGTGCGGGAAGGGAAGGGAAGGGAAGGGAAGGGAACAGAAGGGAAGGGGAGGGAAGGTGCGGGAAGGGAAGGTGCGGGAAGGGAAGGGAAGGAAAGGGAAGGTGCGGGAATGAAAGGTGCAGGAAGTGAAGGGAAGGGAAGGGAAGGGAAGGGAAGGGAAGGGAAGGGAAGGGAAGGGAAGGGAAGGGAAGGGAAGGGAAGGGAAGGGAAGGGAAGGGAAGGGAAGGGAAGGGAAGGGAAGGGAAGGGAAGGGAAGGGAAGGGAAGGGAAGGGAAGGGAAGGGAAGGGAAAGGAAGGGAAGGGAAGTGAAGGGAAGGGAAGTGAAGGGAAGGGAAGATGCGGGAAGGGAAGGTGCGGGAAGGGAAGGAAAGGGAAGGTGCCGGAATGGAAGGTGCGGGAAGGGAAGGGAAGGGAAGGGAAGGGAAGGGAAGGGAAGGGAAGGGAAGGGAAGGGAAGGGAAGAGAAGGGAAGGGAAGGGAAGGGAAGGTGCAGGAAGGGAAGAGAAGGTGTGGGAATGTGCGGGAATGTGCGGGAAGGGAAGGTGCGGGAAGGGAAGTTGCGGGAAGTTGCGGGAAGGTGCGGGAATTGAAGGGAAGAGAAGGGAAGGGAAGGGAAGGGAAGGGAAGGGAAGGGAAGGGAAGGGAAGGGAAGCGAAGGTGCAGGAAGGGAAGGGAAGGGAAAGCAATGTGCGGGAAGTGAAGGGAAGGTGAGGGAAGGGAAGGGAAGGGAACTGAAGGGGAGGGAAGGGAAGGGAAGGTGAGGGAAGGGACGGGATGAGAAAGGAAGGGATGGGAAAGGAAGGGAAGGGAAGGGAAAGGAAGGGAAGGGACGGGAGGGGAAGGGAAGGGAAGGGAAAAGAAGGGAAGGGAAGGGAAGGTGCGGGAAGGGAAGGAAAGGGAAGGGAAGGAAAGGGAAGGTGCGGGAATGGAAGGTGCGGGAATGGAAGGTGCGGGAAGGGAAGGGAAGGGAATTGAAGGGAACGGAAGGGAAGGGAAGGGAAGGAAGGGAAGGGAAGGAGAAGGAATGGGAAGGGAAGGGAAGGGGAAGGGAAGGGAAGGGAAGGGAAGGGAAGGGAAGAGAAGGGAAGTGAAGGAAGGGAAGGGAAGGGAAGGTGCGGGAAGGTGCGGGAAGGGAAGGGAAGGAAAGGGAAGGGAAGGAAAGGGAAGGGAAGGTGCGGGAAGGGAAGGGAAGGTGCGGGAAGTTTAGGTGCGGGAAGGGAAGGGAAGGGAATGTGTGGGAAGGGAAGGGAAGGGAAGAGAAGGTGCGGGAAGGGAAGGGAAGGGAAAAGAAGGGAAGGGAAGGGAAGGGAAGGGAAGGGAAGGGAAGGGAAGGGAAGGGAAGGGAAGGGAAGGGAAGGGAAGGGAAGGGAAGGGAAGGGAAGGGAAGGGAAGGGAAGGGAAGGGAAGAGAAGGTGCGGGAAGGGAAGAGAAGGGAAGGTGCGGGAATAGAAGGTGCGGGAAGGGAAGGGAAGGTGCGGGAAGGGAAGGGAAGGTGCGGGAAGGGAAGGTGCGGGAAGGGAAGGTGCGGGAAGGTGCGGGAAGGTGCGGGAAGCGAAGGGAACAGAAGGGAAGGGAAGGGAAAGGAAGGGAAGGTGAGGGAAGGGAAGGTGGGGAAGGGAAGGGACGGTGCTGGAAGGGAAGGTGCTGGAAGGGAAGGTGCGGGTAGGGAAGGGAAGGTGCGGGAAGGGAAGGTTCCGCAAGGTGCGGATGGGAAGCTGCGGGAAGGGAAGGGAAGGGAAGGGAAGGTGTGAGAATGAAAGGGAAGGTGCGGGAAGGGAAGGGAAGGTGCGGGAAGGGAAGGAAAGGGAAGGTGCGGGAATGGAAGGGGAGGGAAGGGATGGGAATCGAAGGGGAGGGAAGAGATGGGAAGGGAAGGGAAGGGAAGGGAAGGGAAGGGAAGGGAAGGGAAGGGAAGGGAAGGGGAAGGGAAGGGAAGGGAAAGGGAAGATGCGAGAAGCGAAGGGAAGGTGCGGGAAGGGAAGGGAAGGTGAGGGAAGGGAAGGGATGGGAAGGGAATGGAAGGGAAGGGAAGGTATGGGAAGGGAAGGGAAGGTGCAGGAAGGGAAGGGAAGGGAAGGGAAGGGAAGGGAAGGGAAGGGAAGGGAAGGGAAGGGAAGGAAAGGAAGGGAAGGGAAGGGAAGGGAAGGGAAGGGAAGGGAAGGGAAGGGAAGGGAAGGGAAGGGAAGGGAAGGGAAGGGAAGGGAAGGGAAAGGAAGGGAAGGGAAGGGAAGGGAAGGGAAGGGAAGGGACGGGAAGGGACGGGAGGGGAAGGGAAGGCAAGGGAAAAGAAGGAAAGGGAAGGGAAGGTGCGGGAATGGAAGGAAAGGGAAGGGAAGGAAAGGGAAGGTGCGGGAATGGAAGGTGCGGGAAGGGAAGGGAATTGAAGGGAAGGGAAGGGAAGGGAAGGGAAGGGAAGGGAAGGGAAGGGAAGGGAAGGGAAGGGAAGGGACGGGAGGGGAAGGAAAGGGAAGGGAAAAGAAGGGAAGGGAAGGTGCGGGAAGGGAAGGAAAGGGAAGGGAAGGAAAGGGAAGGTGCGGGAATGGAAGGTGCGGGAAGGGAAGGGAAGGGAATTGAAGGGAAGGGAAAGGAAGGGAAGGGAAGGGAAGGGAAGGGAAGGGAAGGGAAGGGAAGGGAAGGGAAGGGAAGGGAAGGGAAGGGAAGGGAAGGGAAGGGAAGGGTAAGGAAGGAGGGAAGGAAGGAAAGGGAAAAGAATGGAAGGGAAGGGAAGATGCGGGAAGGGAAGGTGCGGGAAGGGAAGGAAAGGGAAGCTGCCGGAATGGAAGGTGCGGGAAGGGAAGGGAAGGGAAGGGAAGGGAAGGGAAGGGAAGGGAAGGGAAGGGAAGGGAAGGGAAGGGAAGGGAAGGAAGGGAAGGGAAGGGAAGGGAAGGGAAGGGAAGGGAAGGGAAGGGAAGGGAAGGGAAAGGAAGGGAAGGGAAGGAAAGTGAAGGGAACGAAGGGTAGAGAAGGTACAAGAAGGGAAGAGAAGGTGTGGGAAGGTGCGGGAAGGTGCGGGAAGGGAAGGTGCGGGAAGGGAAGTTGCGGGAAGGTGCGGGAATTGAAGGGAAGGGAAGGGAAGGGAAGGGAAGGGAAGGGAAGGGAAGTTGCAGGAAGGGAAGGGAAGGGAAAGGAATGTGCGGGAAGTGAAGGGAAGGTGAGGGAAGGGAAGGGAAGGGAACTGAAGGGGAGGGAAGGGAAGGTGAGGGAAGGGACGGGATGGGAAGGGAAGGGATGGGAAGGGAAGGGAAGGGAAGGGAAAGGAAGTGAAGGGACGGGGAGGGGAAGGGAAGGGAAGGGAAAAGAAGGGAAGGGAAGGGAAGGTGTGGGAAGGGAAGGAAAGGGAAGGGAAGGAAAGGGAAGGTGCGGGAATGGAAGGTGCGGGAAGGGAAGGGAAAGGAATTGAGGGGAAGGGAATTGAGGGGAAGGGAAGGGAAGGGAAGGGAAGGGAAGGGAAGGGAAGGGAAGGGAAGGGAAGGGAAGGGAAGGGAAGGGAAGGGAAGGGAAGGGAAGGGAAGGGAAGGGAAGGGAAGGGAAAGAAGGGAAGGGAGGGAAGGTGCGGGAAGGGAAGGGAAAAGGGAAGGAAAAGGAAAGGGAAGGTGCGGGAATGAAAGTTGCAGGAAGGGAAGGGAAGGGAATTGAAGGGAAGGGAAGGGAAGGGAGAAGGGAAGGGAAGGGAAAGGAAGGGAAGTGAAGGGAAGGGAAGGGAAGGGAAGGGAAGGGAAGGGAAGGGAAGGGAAGGGAAGGGAAGGGAAGGGAAGGGAAGGGAAGGGAAGGGAAGGGAAGGGAAGGGAAGGGAAGGGAAGGGAAGGGAAGGGAAGGGAAGGGAAGGGAAGGGAAGGGAAGGGAAGGGAAGGGAAGGGAAGGGAAGGGAAGGGAAGGGAAGGGAAGGGAAGGGAAGGGAAGGGAAGGGAAGGGAAGGGAAGGGAAGGGAAGGGAAGGGAAGGGAAGGGAAGGGAAGGGAAGGGAAGGGAAGGGAAGGGAAGGGAAGGGAAGGGAAGGGAAGGGAAGGGAAGGGAAGGGAACGGAAGGGAAGGGAAAAGAAGGGAAGGGGAGGGAAGGTGCGGGAAGGGAAGGAAAGGGAAGGGAAGGAAAGGGAAGGTGCGGGAATGAAAGGTGCAGGAAGGGAAGGGAAGGGAATTGAAGGGAAGGGAAGGGAAGGGAAGGTAAGGGAAGGGAAGGGAAAGGAAGGGAAGTGAAGGGAAATGAAGGGAAGGGAAGGGAAAGGAAGGGAAGGGAAGGGAAGGGAAGGGAAGGGAAGGGAAGGGAAGGGAAGGGAAGGGAAGGGAAAGGAAAGACGGAAATTTGCGGTATTTATAAGGAAGAGTTGTGGGGCTTTTGGTTTCTTTGCTTTTGTGTGTGTGATTTTTGATTTTTGATTCTTTTTTTTGTTCATACTTAATTTTCTAATATGACTTGTAGATCCTAATTATTTTCTATCCTAAGTTATTGGTCTTACAAGAATTAGTTTACCGCATGCAACTGTCTATAGCATTTGAATATGCTTTCTGTGTGCTCTGTTTTCTGTTTCATTTTCCTCACTTGGCTGCCTTTTTCCGTCTTCATTCTTTAATGCAAAGGACATTTGCAATGA
The DNA here is from genome assembly GCF_036013445.1 of Caloenas nicobarica. Classification (NCBI taxonomy): domain Eukaryota; kingdom Metazoa; phylum Chordata; class Aves; order Columbiformes; family Columbidae; genus Caloenas; species Caloenas nicobarica. The sequence continues at coordinate 12,052 of NW_027017394.1, forward strand.
AAATGGTATCTCTGCCTTTTAACAGTTCATCTGCTCCTGATGCACATTTCTCCACCTGAAGTCACTATCCTCCACTTGTGACCTCACATCAGATTTCTATTGTGAGAGTATTATGAAGTTGCATATAGAAGTTTATAACTTCAGGAAGAGAATGATTAGCCAGAGCAGATGGACTCTTCTGAAATGAAGATTCCATCTTCATGCAAATGCTGTGAACAATAAAAGGACGAGAGGGAAAAATGGCTGAAATTACACAAGCAAGATTGTTTCTATAATACAGAGCACAATTATTAGTTGTCCCATTCTATGTCTGGAGCAGGGTTAATAGGATGGACCCTGTAAATCCTGGGCTCATTCAGAGAAGTGATCAGCATTTGTACAAATTTTAAAGTAACCTTCAGACAGCTCTTATACATCCCTTAGTACTGCTGGTGTCTGCCTGCTATTTTGGTTGATACAAGATTTAAATTAGGATGGTTTATTGAAAGGAAAATAGCACAAGTCTTTAGAGGCTGAAATAAGAACCAATTATTACAATTAGTAATTTTAACTAACTCACATATTTTGTGGTTCAGGCTCACAGGGGGATGCTTAGCAGTGAGTGACGCTGGCAGTGAGGACCATTCCAGGATTTGTAGGGCACGTTTCTCACAACCGAGTAGACTTTCTGGTGAAGTAGTTTTCTAAGACACGTTTCTGTTGTGCCATGGGGAGCGTAATGTACTCAGCTTGGTGTGGGTGCCTGATGCAGTGCAACTTCTATCTATTTGGTGGTGTCCCGGAACTTGCATTAGCACAACACTGGATCTGAGTGGTAAACACCACTCTTCAGTAGCTGAAGCATTGCTTTCAGCTACAGTCAGCTCTGGTGGTCAATTTTAAGCCCTCTGTACTGTGTTCCTATTGTGAATATGTCTACAGACACACCTTTTACGCAGGGTAGTGCCTCATTGTGCATTTGAGTATGAAATGACCTTTATATATATAATGAGTCAGCAGACCCAGAACATCCTTTAGCCTTACAAGGAACAGTGGTCACCAAATCCAGAAACTGCTTGTTACTACAGTCTTGCGATCATCAATTCTCCCTAAATTTTTAAGACACGGAAAGACACACTCTAGGAGTAAAAATCTCAGCTTTCTTATTTCATAACACCTGAGACCTAGGAGGTTGTCAGTGAAGAACGAAGAATGAAACTGTTCTGCAGTTGGGGACTGAGCATAACACAGGTCCCTCCTTTTGTTTGGACACCCAGTCTCCTCTGCAGCACAAATCCACAAGGTGTCTCTGTGACCCAGGGCTCCACAGACCCCAAAGCTATGTCAGGTTGCTTGGCTTTGTTGACACATAGAAACACAAAGCAAACACTGAAGACTTATGAAGTACTGTCCTCATCACTGTGGCATGTGAGACAGGAGTCAAACACTTGGGTCTTCCTTTTGACATGTCTGCTTGAGCATGTCTCACTTTTCTTACCACCTCTTAAGTCTTGGAGATGCAGACACAGAGAATTATCTGCTTCATAGCCATACAATGAAAGAATTGAGAAAAAGAGAATTGAACTGCAGTTTTAGACAACCACTGTTTCACTGTCTTTTTTCTGTTGCTTTTATATCTCATTTTGTGTAGAAACACTCATTTATAAAGCAAAGTCAATAAAGAAATGAGATTCCTGGTTTACAGAAGCTCCCCATACAAAGCTAATTTGACAAAGAGATAACTGTCATGTATGCATCTTACATATGTAATTTTTTTAAACACATGTTCAATCTGATTCCTATGACAATTTCATTTTTTTCTTTTTTGAGGGAAATGTTACTTGATTTCACTTTTTTGCCTGAGGCATTTGAGCAACTCATATTATCTGAACAATTTTGCAGGTTCTGAAATGGATTATTGAAGGATGTCCACTTGATTTATAGAGAAGCTGTAAACTAACTGCACTGTTTATAATAGGCACTGACTGTTCAAGATCTTTATAATTAGTCTCTAAACATCTATCCTTGCTCATTTTGTGAGTCAGTTGCTTGGACAGGGATAGACTTCATGGAGGGAGCCAGGACGTGAGTGAGTCATGAGCACCCTTTCTCATCTGTCCATGGCATGTAAACACAGCATCAAGCTAACATATTTTAAAACCAACCAATGAATCAAACAAACAAAACACCTTTCTTACTAAATGCAACTGTGATGGGAAAAAATGAAAGAAAAAAATCTGAAAACACCACTGGGAGGGAAACTGTCCAAAAGCTTTGGACAAAACTTTTAAGATAGATGTAGCTTCTACACTGAAGTGGTACAGTGTGTCAGTATGCATGACACTATCATTGGATACATCAAAGAGCATGTTAGAAACATCCTTGCTACAAAAGGGAACACTGGTTGTGCATTTCTGAAAAGCAGTGGCATTGACACAAAAGAGCTTGTCAGAGATAGCAAAGGGGAATGCTAGCAACAGTTTTGCAAATATAATTGTTCCATCACTACATAGGAGAGATGAGAAATGAAAGTGATTCAGGTAGTGTGGTCACATCATTTTATGTAGATAACACTTACTATGAATTTACTCTCTTTTAATTTTTAAAAATCCTTTGTAAACTGGTAACAATTATTATGAAGCCATCATTATTCATTGAACTGATGGCTGTGAGGGTCCATTAAGTCAGTCAATCTGACCTCAGAAGAGTAATGGGTTATTATAACTGTATCTAGAGGCCTTATCCAAGTTCAGAGGCTTGTTGAATGTTCTATAAATTGATAAATATTTGCTGGACTAATGAATTTATATTAAAACTGGTTAAAATGTGGGAAATAAAATACAGTCACAGGGTCAGAGTAGATCAGTAACAAAGTCTGGCCAAGAAATCAAATTTTCTGACTTGAAGGCTACTGTGTGAGCCCCTGGAGTCTCTTACCTCTTTACCTTTTCTTCATTGTTTGCAGATACCATCAGTGAACACACATGATTCTACTGTTTATTCAAGAGTTATCTAACAGATATTTGGTTTTGGTGGGGTTTTATTTGTTTGTGGCTTTTGGTGGTGGTGGTGATTTTTTTTGTGAGTGGTTGTTGTTTTTGTAGTTTGGGGCAATTTTTTTTTTTTTTTTTGTCTTTCTTCTAGAGAACTGAAATAAGATTTTAAATGTTGTGTAACTTCTGGCAGATGCTTAGGAACAAAGAAGTAGAACTCTTTCCAAAAATTATTCCTGCTTCTTAGAATGTGTCTTTTCAATCTAAGCATCATTTTCAGAAGGAAAAAAATAAAAATAATGAAATATTGAATTATTGCACTACAGATGACTCAGTGAAAAGTAAGAATTGCTTCCAAGTACATTACCTCAAACAATTCTTCCTTCTCCAGACCTGTTTATAGATTGGATGATGGTTTTAAAGATTTTGGACTAAAACAAAATAGCTGCTGTGTAATTAGGCCATCTTAATACAGCTGTGTGTAACTTTAAAGAGATACTTGCACTCTTAAAGGCTGCTGAAGTTCACAAATAGTTGTCTACGCCTCTATTAAATCAATTTCAAGCTATTTCAGTGGGATTTTATAAAGCTCAGCCCCATCATCAGAAATTGAGTGAAAGTTTGCCAATACGAGCTCTGACCAGATATTTTTAATATCTGAAGTTTGTAAGCACCAAAGGGAGGAGCCATAATCAGAATGACGAGCAGGTGGTCTGACAACAAGTAAGTCGTCATAGCAAAGAAAAGTAAAATTGTAGTGGGATGTTGGGAAGAACATCCTCATCAGCCAGGCTTATTAGGCTTGAAATATTCTCTCAGAGAAGTCATGGAAATCCCCAAATTTGAGACTTCTGGTGAGAACACAGTCTATGATTGAAAGCAGTATCCCATAACAAACTGCAGCATTTATTATGTACATGGAAACACTTTAAAAAAAAAAAAAAAGAAGTTGTGAGGTATCATGTGAGATGTAATTTATGCAAAAGCCAAACACATACAGGAAATAGCAGAATGAAGAAAACTAATGAAGAGTAAAAAGTGTTCTTAGTTGGTTTAAAAATATATATATTTTACAAAGTTATCTGTATAACCAGTTTTCAGATTCTAACAAGTTCTAATTCCATATCCCTTACCTTCTTCAACTTACATAATATTGATGTCTTTCCAAGGTCAGGAAGAATTTTCAGTTTTCACATAGTGGCCCAACAGCCTAAAACATGTTAGTTCACTGTTTTGTGCAGAGAAATTGGGGTCATATTTATGCATATACCTTTAAGTGTACCAAAGTCCCATGAGATAATCAATGTAATTTGTTTGTACACTCTCAAATCAGGTCATTCTTGCCAAAAAAAAAAAAATAAAAAAAAGAAAAAAAAAGGCAAAGAAACCTACAGAAAATAAACAAAAAATCTGATAAAAACTGAGAAATAAATATTCCCATAGCGAGGTAAGGCAGCATGTTTACCCTTTCTGTACTGTGTCATTCCAATTATGATCTTATTTGGCAAAACTGCCTATTAAATGACACAAAATTCAGAATAATCAAGACTTAAATTTAAAAGAATTGTACAAAGTAAATAACCTAATAAACCGAATATACTACTACGGTTATATATATATATATTTTTTTTTTTTTTTTCCTTAATCTCTTGCAACTCCATTGGAAAAAAAAAAAAAACAAAACAACATAAAAGCTATACCATCTGCACCCCATAACCAAAGCCTGTGGCGGAGGGCTAGGAAAGTCACACATATTCTAACATCTGGATTGTTTTTTCATTCACTAAATTTTCCTCCACACATGAAAATGATTAAAAAACCACAAACAAACAAAAACAAAACAAAACATCAAAACATAAGCAACAGAAGGTGGGGGGAAGAAGTCAAGAATTAGAGTCCTGGAAACAACAGACCCTGAAATCTTTGGTTTTACAAGAATGACAGTGCTGTCTTCCCTTCAAGTTATTATGTCTCAACCTTTTCAGGTCCGAACCTTAAAAGCAGAAATCTATCTTAATGACTGGTTGGTGAACACAGGGAGAAGTCCAAAAAAGTAATTGAGAACATAAAATGGATATATATTCCTCAATGGAGTGTGCTTTTTGCTGTTGGAGAACAGGAAGAATGACCAAGGTGTGATTTGTTTTTGAGACATATGATCATTTTTAGAAAATAAAATTCAGGGTCAGTTTTAATTCAGAAAGTAGGACCATGCTCCATGCACTTTCTAACACAACCTGGAGGCTGTTGTGAGGACATCAGAAAGGTTATGAGAGAGCTGAGACTGTTTGGGAAGCTCCGGGCAGCTCTGGCCTGAGTTAGTTCTGCCTAGATTGAAGCTCTAAGGACAAAAAACCTAGCTCAGGGCTGACTCTGGAGACACCTTTCTTCTTATAGGCATAACAGGCTACTTGATCCTCGATTTTCAATTGACTATGAGGAAGATGTCAGTCAGGGTGCTCTTGTTTAATATTTTATACACAGAAAATATTTTTTTTTTTATGTGGACATCTCTGTCAATCAAGGATTAGATTAAAACTATAGTTTTAGTTTACTGAATGAAGCAGAAACTACCATTGATACGATTGATGCCGATTGTATGGTAATTCATGTTAAATAGTTTCAGTCTTGAAAATAAAATCGGTAGTTCTTATGGGGATAATTACTTGTCATTTTTACATAATTTTGATTCAAAATCACCTCAACTTCATTTGATTTTTGTTAGTATAATGTAGAACTTTTATTTCCACATTTGGTAGGTACCTGGAAATTATGCAGAAGAGAGACTTAGTGAAATGGCTACATATCTGTGTATATGCGTGTAATCCACATAATCTAGATTAATTTTAAAACTGGTCTGCTGAGTTTCACCTGGAAAGATGCAGATATATGTGGAAGAAAAGCAAAAAGATACACGTAGCAAAACAGTTTCAAAGATTTGGGGTACGTAGAAATCTCTGATAGATGCTGGAATATTTTTGTAATTAACACTGTGTTTCTTTTGACACCTGATTGATTTGCCTTTCATGTGTTTTTCTTCTGTTGTTTTTGTTTGTTGGTTTGGTTTTATTTTCTTTTTTGTTTTGTTTTGTTTTGTTGTTTTTGTTGTTTGTCTGCTTGTGTTGTTTGTTTGTTTGTTTAACATTAATAATAGATTGTATTACTTACCCACTCAGCCTCCTAAGACTTTCCAGGGACAGAGAAGTCTAAGCATGCCTCCTATGTCCTGTCAAAGTCAATGGCACTGAAACTGTTTTCTCAATAGGCATTATTTTCTTCAGTGGATCAAAGTGGATAGCACTCTATTTCTGCTAACTTTTGGGGGTTTTTTCTCCATACTTGAATTTCTTCCTCTTCTGTGCCCAGCTAGGAGTGCTTGACCCACAGTTATCTCTTCCCCAGATATCTGTTGGCCAAGGCGCTGTGTCCATTAAACCACTGATGCCATGCTAGCAGAAAATTTGACTCCTTTACTTTTCCATTTTCATTTCTTAAGGGAAACTTCCAGAGACAGGCCACACTTTAGCTCAATTATAAACTAGATTGTTCTTATTGGAGTAACGGGAATTCAGCACTGAGGTTTTCCATCTTTGACCTTGAGCTCTTGGGAGAGTTAAGAGGATTATTCAAAAAGAATCCCTCATATGTAAGGACACGTCAGTAAGAAAAATAAATTCATTGCTCAAAAGTTTGATTACTTGACACTGGGACCTACAGCTCTCTTGGAAAAAGTTTTAAAGGTCAGCAAATAGAATAGATTGTTGAAAACTAATGTTTAAATACTAGCCATAAGGAATGAAGTGACCTTCAGATTGTACTGGTGCAGAGCTTGGCTCTGAGGGAAAGGTGTAGTGTTTGGACTGAAGAGTTTCATTTCCCATCTGTAAAATATGGAATAAAGTCCCACTCTCATCTTCCTTCTCATCCTCTAGAGCTAAGAAACATTCCAATGTTGAAAAGCATCACCACAGAGAAAAAAAAATCCCACCTCATCTTCTGTTGGAGATGACACTTCAGACCATTTCTGCCCAACCTGGATTCAATTCAATTTTTTACCACAGTAGAAAATGGAACCAGATGGAAGTGGTAAAGCTGCCTATACATTCACTTAATTTAAAGCTGCGAGCTGCAGTGAAAAGCACTCACAAAACTATGTATGGTAATATAATATTGGCCAGAAAACAGCACAAGTCTAAGTAATATAATGTGTGCATGTGTGAGGGTGTCTAGGTGTGGGAGGGAGGGCAGAAAGAAAGACAAATTAAGGATTTTCTTCATTGCTGCTATGATGGGAGTTTTGTTTGGGAAAAAAAAAAAAAGAAGTCATAAAATGCTAACTGACCAGAAAACAAAACAAAACAAAACAAACCTTCAGTTACTTTTGCGCTCACTGATGACTGTATTTCCTTTATTTCAAACCCAGCTGAACTTCATCTAACATTGACACATAATTTGGGATGCTCATTTGTGCCTTCCTAGAGCTGCCTTTCCTTCTCTTTTCTGAGGAATGCTACACAAACTGGGCTCAATGTATGTACCTCCAGTCACCCTGCCAGAGATAAGACAGGGAAGGGACAGCTTATTTAACATTTAAAAAACAAAGGCTCTGCTTACTTCTCAACAATTGATCACCAATAGTGAGTAAACATTGTTTAGCCACAGCAGACAGACCTTGAGGGTATTATGAGTAGCTACAAGCTCACCTCTTGACTTTGGTTGGAAGATGGGCTCCTTGTCTGAGTAGCAGACTCTGACCGGTAATGTCTTGTGCAAATGAATTTAGAGATTTTCTCAGCTTGTATTCACATTCTACAGAAGGTAAATATCCCCCAATCGCACCTACTTGGAGTTGAATTATCGACTTCAGCTTTGAAGTGCAAATGAGCTGAATGAAAACATACTTAGACAGCAACATAGGAGCTATTCCTACTAGCTGATTTATGGTGCATTAACTGTCTAGTAAGTAAAGCTTCTATTGCTATGAATTTGTAATCCCCCAGTCCAATTATCCTGAAGATGAAGGCAAAATGCCATCCACTGTATGAGGCGATCAATAGTGGTCATTTCTTAAAATTCTTTACTTCCCTGTCTTTCCAGCAATCTAGGTTACAGGATCTTCTATAAACTGTTCTTTCATGGTTTATCAGCCCTTCTGTTTCTAAAAGACAGACTTATGGACTACAGTTATGAAAATAAACTGCTATAAACAACCTTTCAGCAGGTTAAAACTATCAGTATTTATGGTGAATGGAAACTCCTTTGGAAACTTCTAATCACCATAGTGTGTCTATATAAAAGTAACCTCTGACTAAATAGATAAGTGAGGAAGGGAAAAGAAGCAACTTTTATATGAAAGAAAATAAACACAACAATAACTGCAAACAAAACAAAACAAAACAAACCCACCACCAACAAAAACAACAACAAACAAACAAAAAACAACCAGCAAAAAACCCCCTACATCAGATCATTAAAGACCCATAAGTAAATAAATATATACATGACATCACAGCGTACAAAAAACTCAAGCCCCTCAGTTGTCCTGTTAGTGTTTGTTAAAGGCATTATATTTTCATGTAAAACAACTCCTAAACTCTCATCTGAAAGAGAAGAGGTGTCCTCTTATTTGTCAAATCATCACACCTACTTGTTTGGTCTTCTATCTTCAAGAATACATTTTTCTCTGTGAAAAACTTTCTTTTCACTCTCACCAGTTTTATATCACAAGATAAACTCTTTTGGATGCTTCTCAAAACTTCCAACATGAATATAGTCTTCAGTTTATTTGAAAAATACTGTTTATCCTAAGAGAACAGTGGATGTTGCACAGCCTATTTATTTGTTACATTTGTTTGCATGTGTTTCTACCTATTTATATCTTATAAAGCAAGATATTGCTCTCATTTTACAGACAGCTAAATAAAGAAACAACTGAAGCTCATGCCATGTGTGTAGATGTTTGAAAGGTGAATGTCTTAATTGGAGGAAGAAGCCCTCAGCATTTATAACCAATGCATACATAGTTATTACACTAACTGCAGTCTAGGATGAGTTCCTCTCATCCTCAGTGCATGTAAAAAGTATGGAAAATATATATGCTATGCCCTGCCTAAATTACTGGTTTAATCCACTAAGAACAAAGACAATGAAGAATGGCTGCCTGCATTGATTATATCTAGCTTGAACTTTTCTGAAATAAGGTAAAAATTCATTCCAGGCCTAGAAACAAAAGGAACAGAGCAACAAGTCAAAGAGTAACGGTGACTACTGAGGCACTTTTTTGAATCAATACTGTTGTCATGATTGAACAATGGGTTCCAAAGGGTCTCAGACTTTTGAAAGCATCTATTCTGCTTTCTAGAGTAACTTGAGATCATAAAATGGTCATAAACTTCACTATTTTACTTCAAACAGGTAAGTTTACTGTGGTAACTGGAAACAGAAATGTTGTATATAATTTTGGGCCACAATTTCTATTGTTGTGATCATTTCCAGTAAGGTAAATGACCTTTGTTTGATGGAATCTAGATAAACCAATGTTCAATACAGCATTAAATTCTGCTGTGTTCATTCTATATGGGATTCTTTAAAGACATTGTCAACTATGAAGTAAGTAGCATGCACTGAGAGACTGAATAATTGTTTCCATAATTTGTTTTTGTTACTCTAGTAATCAAGGTACCTGCATAGCTCTTTCTACAATATGGAAGTTTCTCAAATTTATTAACAAATATTACTAACAAAATTCATTTATGAGCTAAGAAAGGATCTGCTTTATAGATTAAAAACTATGGCTCAGAATAACTGCAGCTATATATCTAAAGTCATCTAGATCTGGATGTACTCCTGGCATCAAACTGTGGTGTCCTAAACCCCTTTTCAGATTCCTACACATTGCAACTGGTTTCATATTTAAAGTGTTACCTAAGAATCACAGAGCTACATGATTTTTTTTTCTGGTTTGTTTGTTTGTTGTGGTTTTTTTGTTTGTGTTTGTGTTTGTTTGTTTGTTTTCTGGTTTTGTTTGTTATTTGGTTGGTTTGGGGTGGTTTTTTGTTGTTGTGGTTTGGTTTTGGTTTGGTTTTGGTTTGGTTTGGTTTGGTTTGGTTTGGTTTTAATAAGTGATGCTTGAATTTTCTTGGGAAATGTACTGTTTTGTTTGGGCTCAGTCCAGAACAAATGATCACAGAATCACAGAATCACAGAATGTTAGGGATTGGAAGGGACCTCGAAAGATCATCTAGTCCAATCCCCCAAATGATGTCAGTGTCACAAACAGTCCTGAGAAATCTTTGTTCATTAAAACTCGTGGAAACATGCTGTAGCAAAACAGGAAATAGTGTGTTTACTTGATAGACTTTGCCTGCCATGTTTACCTGATAAGAAGCTGAGACAAGATAACCAGAAACAAAGAGAGATATACAGCGGTCAACACCCACATGACGCAAGACACACCGCAAATTGCACCATAGCACAAGCCTTCAATGAGAGTGGAGAATTACATCCGAAAGAGGACTATAAAAGCCGAAAGGACTAAGTTTGTGTGTGCGTGCGCCACCAGAGAGACTGAGGTCTCTAGGCCGCACCCAGCGCTGTCTTTGCTTATCGTAGCCTGCTACTATTTGTCAATAAAATTTTAATTGTTTAAGTTAATTGGAGTCGAAATTTATTACAATTTGGTGCCGTGACTCGGATGAAGGACATCCGGTGACAATCCTTCTGAGGGAGGCGCCCTGCTTTTCTTTTTGCAGCCTTAGGAGAATTTTGCCACCATCCTTCACCGACAAACTTGTCTGAACTACAATAAGCAAAGTAAATGCCGGCAGCCCCTTAAACTTTGTGCACGAAGATCCGAGTGAAGACGCAGGACGTGTGAGTATAGGCCGGATTTCCACTCGGGTTGGGGATGGTTTCCTGGGGTACCACGGCTGAGATGTCCAAGTACGGACGAAGTGAGTGTGGACCCTCCAGTAGTGCAGTTCTCGTAGCCCACGAGGGAGCGAGTCACGAACGAGGGGAGTGCGTGTGAGTGTGCGTGAGGGTACCCTGGAAGATGGGACAGAAGAAAAGCAGACCTTCTAGTCCCATGGGTGGGGATTTGCAAGTGAAGCTCCCACCGATTCCTCAGAATAGCCCACTAGGATTAATGATTAAGCATTGGAATGATTATCCCTCTAGATGGGGTAAAAGAAAAGTAAAAATGATACACTACTGTATGGAAGTTTGGGGAGGAAAAGAAATTCGTAAGGACCATTTATTTTGGCCAGTATTTGGATCCTTTGAGGACTGGATTTGCCAAGCTCTAAATCTCTATGTTAACTCAAAGGAACCGTTTAGCCAGGAGGAAAGTGATTATGCACGCTTATGGATAGGGTCAGAAACAAGGATCAATTTATATCCGCTAAAAGAAAAGGGGGATGAAAATCATGGTAAACCAAAAACAAGGCAACATGAGGAAGAAATTCCTGTGACACCCCCACCTTATGTGCCGCCGCCACCACCCCCAATACCTGACCCTAGTCCAGGTGCTCCCCCATTGGCACCGAATCTGGAAGAAATAGACCACGACCAGTCCACAGGACCTGTCACGCACAGTAAGGCCAGAAAACAACAAGTGACAGGACAAATACCCGTTGCGGGAAATCGCGATGGGAGGCCCACAAGTAGGAATGGGATATGTGACGGTACCTTTAAATTCCGGAGACATTAGAGATTTTAAAAAGGAAATGGGAAACCTGTTAGAAGACCCATTAGGAGTCTCAGAGCGGGTTGACCAATTCCTAGGGCCTAATATATATACATGGGATGAACTACAGGCGATCATAGGAATACTATTTACCGCCGAAGAAAGGGGTATGATCCATAGAGCTGGAATGCGACTCTGGGATGAACAACGTCAACAGGGTCCTGCAGCAGACCCTAAATGGCCGCTGCAAAAACCAGAATGGGATAATCAGAACCCGGTACATAGAGGTCATATGCAAGACCTGCAGACGATACTAGTCCGTGCCGAGGGGACAAAATATTGGAAAAGTATTTGGTATGCATCAAAAAAAGGATGAAACACCCACAGAATGGCTAGAGCGCCTAAGAAAAAACTTGCAGTTATATTCAGGATTAGATCCTGGTTCCCCTGTGGGGGAAGCATTGTTAAAAACACAATTTGTAGCAAAATCTTGGACAGACATTAGGAAGAAATTGGAAAAGCTTGAGGATTGGCAAAATCGCGGGTTAGATGAGTTATTGAGAGAAGCCCAGAAGGTATATGTAAGGAGAGAAGATGAAAAGGAGCGAAAGACAGTACGAATGATGGTTGCGGCAGTAAGAGAGACTACAGCCCAACAACAGCACAAACCTCGCGAACAAAGAACACAATATAAAGGACCTGGTCCCAAAACAAGACCTATAAGCAATGAGACTGTGATGGAGCGGGGAGAGTTGAGAGAGTGTTTTTATTGTGGAAAGAAAGGGCACATAAAATGGAACTGTAGACAGAAAATTGCAGATGAAAAGATGTTTAAAGCGGAATAGGGGTGTCAGGGGCTCTTTTTGCTGGGGACCCAGAAGGGAACAGAGCCCTTGATAAAATTAAAAGTGGGCCCCCAGCAGCAGGAAATTGAATTTCTTGTCGATTCCGAAGCGGAGCGATCTACCATACAAGCCCTACCTAAGGGATGTAAAATATCCTCTGACACTATGCAAGTAATTGGGGCAAAAGGGGAGCCATTTCGTGTTCCCATTATAAAAAGGGTAGTTATTGAAACAGACTCCAAGATAGGAGTGGGAAATTTACTCCTAGTCCCAGAAGCTGAATATAACCTTTTGGGGCGAGACTTAATAATTGAATTAGGTATCAATCTAGAAGTGGTAGGAAAGGAAATTCAAATAAGATTATGTCCTCTTAAAGAAGAAGATGAGAATAAAATCAATCCCGAAGTATGGTATACGGAGGATTCAGTAGGGAAACTAGAAATAACACCCTTTAAAGTTAAAATCTCCAATCCAGAAACACCTGTTTGGGTGAAGCAATATGCAATATCAGAAGAAGGCCGAAGGGGACTAAAACCAGAAATAGAGAGATTGTTAAAAAAAGGCTTACTTGAACCTTGTATGTCCCCTTTTAACACCCCCATTTTGCCTGTAAAAAAGAAAGACGGAAAGTGGAGACTAGTACATGACCTAAGGGAGATAAACAAAAGAACAATAAGTCGGTTTCCTGTAGTAGCTAACCCGTATACCCTTCTGAGTCATCTCAGTTCGGATGATAAATGGTATAGTGTAATAGACTTAAAGGACGCGTTCTGGGCCTGCCCATTAGATGAGGAAAGTCGAAATTATTTCGCTTTTGAGTGGGAGGATCCAGATACTCATAGAAAACAACAACTACGATGGACAGTCCTTCCCCAGGGATTTACAGAATCACCTAACTTATTTGGACAGGCCTTAGAGCAAATTCTACAGGAATATGAACGTAATCCTAAAGTAGTATTAGTACAGTATGTGGATGACCTATTGCTGGCGGGCCAAGAGGAAGAGATGGTTAGACAAGAGAGTATAAAATTACTAAATTTCCTTAGTCTACAAGGACTCAAGGTATCGAAAACGAAACTCCAATTTGTAGAACAAGAAGTTAAATATTTGGGGCACTATTTAAATAAGGAAACCAAACATTTAGACCCAGAGAGAGTAAAGGGAATCTTAACGTTGCAAGCTCCAAAATCTAAGAGACAGATCAGACAAATATTGGGATTAACTGGATACTGCAGGCATTGGATTGAAAATTATACAAAGAAAGTAAAGTTTTTATATGAAAAATTAACACAAGAAAACTTAGTACAATGGACAAAACAAGATGAAGACCAATTAGAAAGTATAAAAAAGGAACTGATAAGTGCCCCTGTATTAAGTTTACCTGACACGCGGAAACCGTTCTATTTGTTTACTAACGTGGACACAGGGACTGCATATGGAATTTTAGCACAGGAATGGGCTGGGCGAAAAAAACCGGTAGCTTACCTGTCTAAATTGTTAGACCCCGTTAGTAGGGGTTGGCCTACATGCTTACAAGCAATTGTATCAACTGCTTTGTTAGTAGAAGAAGCACAGAAAATAACATTCGGAGGAAAATTACATGTATTAACGCCACATAACATACGAGGAGTTCTTCAACAAAAGTCTGACAAATGGATAACAGATTCTAGGTTACTAAAATATGAAAGCATCCTAATTGAATCCCCGAAATTAATTTTGGAAAGCACTTCTTTGCAGAACCCTGCGCAATTTTTATACGGAGAACCTAGCAAGGAATTAACACATGATTGCTTGCGGGTAATTGAAGAGCAAACCAAAATAAGGCCTGATCTAGAAGAGGAAGAACTATCAGAGGGAGAAAGATTATTTGTAGATGGTTCTTCCCGAGTTGTTGAAGGGAAGCGTAAATCAGGATACGCGATAATAAATGGGAAAACAAATGAAGTTTTAGAGTCGGGACCACTGAACCCCGGATGGTCCGCACAGGTGTGCGAGTTATATGCGGTTTTAAGGGCTTTACAATTGATTGGCACAGGTAGTGGGACCATATACACAGACTCAAAATATGCATTCGGAGTAGTACACACGTTTGGCAAAATATGGGAAGAACGAGGGCTGATAAATTCACAAGGGAAAAATCTAATACATCAAGGATTGATTATACAGATTTTACAGGAAATAAGAAAACCTAAAGAAATAGCAGTGGTACATGTGAAAGGACATCAGAAAGGCTTAAATCCGATCGTGAGAGGAAACAATCTTGCGGATGAAGAGGCGAAAAGAGCAGCCTTATTAAGTCTTAAAGGATTAGACTATGGGATCCCAGACCCAAAAGAACTAAGAAAAGACTGCCCAAACTGTGGGCAAGAGACGATGCGGGAAAACAACTACCCTTGCTATGAGTGCTGGAAAGAGTTTAATGTAGATGCCATTCCATGCACCTGCTTAGGCCTAAGGAATAAATGGTGTCCTAGTCACCCGGGTATATATGTTTTTAGCGCTATGGAGCGAGAAAAACTTGTCAAATTAGGAGCAAAGCAGCAAGGCGAACATTGGAAACTAGAGGATGGGAGGGAAGTAGTTCCAAAAGTAACTGCACTCAGTATAATGAATAGATTACATGATATTACACATTGGGGAACACAAGCACTAGTAGATCAATTTGCTACAAAGTATGCCTGCATAGGAGCATATAATGTAGCAAAACGGGTTGTTGAAACGAGCCTCACCTGTCAGAGGGTGAATAAACAACAAATGAGGAAACGAGTTCCTGGTGGGAGGGAGCTCGCATACCGACCATTTTCAAAGATACAAATCGATTTCACAGATCTACCTAAGGTTGGACGCTACCGCTATTTGTTGGTGATAGTAGATCATCTCACGCACTTTGTGGAAGCATTTCCAACAGCTAGAGCTACTGCTCTCACAGTAGTAAAAATATTGTTAGAGGAAATAATTCCCCGATATGGAATAATTGAAGCCATAGATTCTGATCGAGGCCCGCACTTTGCATCAAAAATAGTTATGGAAACTTTCCAAGCATTAGGTACCAATTGGCAATATCATACCCCGTGGCATCCACAAAGTTCGGGAAGGGTAGAACGAATGAATGGAGAAATAAAGAAACAACTTACAAAACTAATGATAGAGACTAAAATGTCATGAGTAAGGTGTCTGCCCTTAGCATTATTAAATATAAGAACGCAGCGGAGAACTGACCTTGGAATCTCACCGTTTGAGATGTTATATGGTATGCCTTATGATTTAGGAATGCCACAGGAACACCCAGAGATAAAGGACTTTCAGATAAGAAATTATCTAATACAGTTACTAAAAAGGAGAGAATACCTTTGGAAAAAGGGATTAGTAGCACAACGTCCGCCCCTAAACATAAAAATACATACTCTAGAGCCCGGAGATAGAGTACTTATAAAAACCTGGAAGGAGGCATCACTAACCCCTCAATGGGAGGGACCTTATGTTGTTTTACTTACTACAGAAACAGCTATTCGAACTGCCGAAAAGGGGTGGACGCATGCCAGTCGAAGACACATGGACTGCAGAATCTACGGATGACCCTTTAAGGATCAAACTGAAAAGACAATAAATGAACCTGGAACTGCCAACCTGCATCGTGCAAGTACAGAAAAACGATAAAACTGAATATAAATACCCCATTTGTACAGATTATAGAGTTAGATGTAATAACATAAGTTGTAATTGTTATCCTTTTGTATGTTTCAAATGCATAGTATGTCAGGAAAATTGGTGGTCGCATTGCCCAGATGGTGTCCCTCCTCGTGGAACTTGTGATCAGTGTTATTACACTGAACGGAAAAATACTAAATTGGCATTAAAATTTAAAGTCTCACAAGGGGAAATAGAAATCGGAGATCCTAGTTGGTGGAACATATATGTCTATGGAATTCGGCCCGAACGATTTTGTTTTCACCCTAATGAACCGACTCCTCTAAAAGTGTATATAATAAGGGTGTGCTGCTGAATCATTGTAAAGGGAATAACGTGTTACTCTCCCTTAGTGAAAAGCCGCAACTGGGAAACTTATAAGCAACAGTGCAGCTGCCGGAAAAATTCGGGGCCCTCTGAAGAATATTCTTGCTGCCGAGAAGATGGCTTACCCCGTGGCTCGAAGCAACCGAGTAGACGGGAGAGGCAGAGGGATAACTCGAAGTGGGGGCAAAAACCCGAATGGAGTTGTGCGGCATTATTGGCAGAACTACCCCAATGTTAGACAACACAATAAATTGCAAAACGAAAGCAAGCAAAACCTGGGCAAATGCAACCCCATCTGGTATACTATGTTAATATTTTTGCTAATGGCAAGCAATGGAGAAACAGCACATAGACCATACAAATGGACTCTAATCCAAGTAGAAGAAGGTTGGGTAATTAAAGAAAACATTACAGTAGGACCCCCTAGCTTTTCTGCTTCCCTTTGTCAACTAGCGCCTATACAACCATGTTTAAACCTATTGGCCTATTACTTGTGTCCCTCTTCTAATCCAGGAAAGAGTTATTGTAACTATCCTAATGAATATTATTGTGCTTATTGGGGTTGTGAAACTATCGCCTCTGATTGGAAACCTCCTGTGCAGGATAAGTTTTTAATTATAACTTGGGGACCTCTGGGATGTGACCCTCCCCAACGCGATTGGTCAGGAAGAATAACAAAGATCGGTAGCTGCACGCACTTAACACTCACAGTTTTACAGCCAGAAAATCAAGGATGGCTGTTAGGAAAGATTTGGGGAATCAGATATAAAGAACCAGGAAGGGATTGAGGAGGGCTCATAAAGATACAGAAGGAGCCCGCACCCACAGATAAAGCCCAATCAATGGGTCCTAATATAATAGTGAATGAAGAATTAACGAAGGAAGAATTAGGTATGAGTAAAAACGAAACAAATAAGCTTGAGAACACGCAAGGCTCTGATACTAATGAAAATTCACTCTGGATGCTAATGAATGCAAGTTATCAGGTTATTAACAGAACATATCCGAATTTAACGACAGAATGTTGGTTGTGTTTTAATCCAAAACCACCCTACTTTGAGGCCATTGGGTTTGAGGCAACACCTAGACTTGTAAACGGAACAAATCCTAGCCTTTGTAAATGGAATAATGAAACCCAAGGAATTCCGTTGCAGCAGGTACAGGGTAACGGAGTATGCATAGGTAAAGTAACTGCCAAAAAACAACACCTATGCACAAATAAAACACGTTCCGGCCAGTGGATACGAAGAGTCCGAAAGCCCGGCGATTGGATAATACCGGCTAATAATTCCAAGTGGATATGTTCAAAAAGTGGACTCACGCCCTGCATTTCTTGGAATTACATAAAGCAGTTAAAAGAATTTTGTATACAGATAATAGTGATTCCAAAAATTACTTATCACCCAAAAGGATACGAAGAAACCGTAGTAACACATCAATTGGCAAAAAGAGAACCAGTTACTGCTGTAACCGTGGGCACTCTGATAGCCCTTAGGGCAGCGGGCGCAGGAACTGGTATCGCCTCAATAGTGAATCAGAACCACCAATTTGCAGCACTGAGAGTAGCTGTTGATGAAGACCTGTTAAGAATAGAACAATCCATAAGTGCATTAGAAAAATCAGTAAGATCTCTATCCGAAGTGGTCTTACAAAACCGAAGAGGGTTAGACCTATTGTTTCTTAAAGAGGGAGGGCTTTGTGCAGCTTTAAAAGAAGAGTGTTGCATATATGCTGATCACACGGGACTAGTGAGGGATACGATGAGTAAACTTAGGGAAAATATAGAAAAACGAAAAAGAGAATACAAATCTTATCTAAGCTGGTATGAAAGCTGGTTTAGACAATCACCCTGGCTTACTACCCTTTTATCCTCAGTAGCAGGGCTGCTGATCCTTTTAGTCATGGTATTAACATTTGGACCATGCATCCTGAATAAAATAATAGCGATCGTGAAAGGCAGGCTGGAAGCTGCCCATTTGTTATTGATTAAAGCGAAATATGAAAAATTATGTGACTAAAATGACACTGAATTACTAGTATTAAGTAATCAAGAATTACAACGTTTTAACGAACAAAATGGGTAAAAAAAAAAGGGGGGAAATTGTCACAAACAGTCCTGAGAAATCTTTGTTCATTAAAACTCATGGAAACATGCTGTAGCAAAACAGGAAATAGTGTGTTTACTTGATAGACTTTGCCTGCCATGTTTACCTGATAAGAAGCTGAGACAAGATAACCAGAAACAAAGAGAGATATACAGCGGTCAACGCCCACATGGCGCAAGACACACCGCAAGTTGCACCATAGCACAAGCCTTCAATGAGAGTGGAGAATTACATCCGAAAGAGGACTATAAAAGCCGAAAGGACTAAGTTTGTGTGTGCGTGCGCCACCAGAGAGACTGAGGTCTCTAGGCCGCACCCAGCGCTGTCTTTGCTTATCGTAGCCTGCTACTATTTGGCAATAAAATTTTAATTGTTTAAGTTAATTGGAGTCGAAATTTATTACATCAGTACAACAGAAATATGGCAATCCCATTTCCAGGAGAATTTTTTATCTGCAGTACTCTACAAAGCTTTTGCCTAACTTCCAAGTTCAGATGTTATTTTGTAAAGGCAGAATTAATTTTCTTGATTGCTAATCCATCACCACTAAGTATGATGCATATGGTATCAAACATAGGTATTTCTGCTATCATTAATTGTGGCACATTGTCACAACTGATAAGGAAATGCAACATGAGAACAAGAAAACTGTCGCTGGATTTGGCAGCTTACCCTTGTTTTTCTAGTCACCATGGCAGGTACCAACTGAAACTCTTAACTCAGGAGGGTGACTGTGTGAATAAACGAGGAAAAGAAACTCAGGACTTGGAGAGCATCAATCATTCAGCTGTGTTGTCTCACACTCATTTTACAATGCTGTTGTTCAGTGAAAGATAAAGACAAATAGGTCTGAAAGGAGCGGGGAGGGGGTTGGGGAAAGTTGTGTAAAATATCCTAATGCTCAGGAGCAAAGGCATAACTTTTGCCCTGGAGATTTTGCTAGAGAAAAGAGGAGGCAGTGACACAGAGGACAAGGGAAGGAAATTAACACGTGCTTGATAAAAGAGAAATCAAATAAGGAAATGTTGTTTAAATGGCAGATAAAGTACATCTGAAGTGATAAGTATCATATGACAAACAGGAAAGGAAATTAACAAAACTTAA
This sequence comes from Caloenas nicobarica, assembly GCF_036013445.1. Taxonomy (NCBI): domain Eukaryota; kingdom Metazoa; phylum Chordata; class Aves; order Columbiformes; family Columbidae; genus Caloenas; species Caloenas nicobarica. The sequence continues at coordinate 31,778 of NW_027017394.1, forward strand.
GTTAGCAGGGCAGAAAATACCTGCGTCCAAGCCCAAGAGTAAGTAGAAATACTCTGGTGAGGAGGAAGAGGATGAGATGGGGTTTTTTTGTTGAGAAAGAAAATTTTAAACTTAAAGTGCTAGGGAGGGTTTTGGAAAAAGTTTGCTTTTCTGTTTCAGTTTGTTTTATGGAGAGAGAATAGAATCACTGAAATAGCTGTGAATTACAGATTAAATCATTTTAGTATTAAATAAAAAAGTAAAATGAGATACATTCATTTGAGTTTATATGGATGTTCTCCAGAATTTCCCCATAATATGGCAAGCTTATATAAGTAGAAAGGTAAACAGGTGAATCCTGTATTTTAAAACTAGTATAAGCTATATGACTATCTTTGCTGACCTCCAGCGTAATGCAGACCTAGAACAGCACAATCATTTCTGCATTACATGAAGAGCAAGTACATTAAATTTTCTGGACAGTAGTGCAGCCCATATTGTACCCCTGGTTCAACCTAGTGGTTGGGAGAAAAAAGAAACAAAGATAAGTTGAAACCATCTTAACCCTGTTCATTTATTGCTGAACTGTGAGTTGAATGTTGCATGACTCAGTAGCACAACATACATTTTTAACAGTATTACACTGCTATTGTTTTTATTATTAAGGGAAACTTAATCTTAAGAAACAAACTTTGAATTAGGTTACTTTCTTGTCTCTTGAGTTTACTAGATGATAGGCTTCTAAAGGATATATGGCAATATAGAACTGAGATAAGGGATTGGCCTGAATCCCCTAGCTTACTATTGATTTAGGTCTTTTCCTCTACTTAGATTTTATTTTTATTTTCTTCTTTCTAAATGTGAACTTCTTATTAAATCAATTCCTGACTTTTCAGTAACAGCCAGAAATAGACTTCCGTAAAATACTTGTTCCATTCCACGTTGAACTCCGTTCTGCAGTCCTGCTTTTCTCAGTTCTAGATGTCGAAGGGGCAAATTGCAGGCCTCTGCACTGACTTCCAGAGTACCTTTCCCACTTGCCTCACAGGATCTCTGTTTCTTATTTTTCTGGTGGTTAATGCTAAACTATTTTGCTATTGCAAATCATTCATGCTCATCCTTCTGTAACTTTATGAATCTTCAGCTGTTTCATATATCTTCATTTAAGTGAGATAAAAATAGCTGTTCTGGGATCAGGAAGTTAAATAGATGCTGTAACAGTGCTGTAATAATAATAATAATAATAATAATAATAATAATAATAATAATAATAATAATAATAATAATAGAACAACCATTATAATAAGAATAAACAATGGTAACATTGTTAAAAAATCGTTATTTTTTCACTATGTAAACTACATTAAATATATATTATGTGATACTATAAACATGATACATTATATGATGTGTTATATTTTCTACACATATATTTTTAATTCAAAATTTTTAATATAGACATACGTTTAAATATTTATATATGTTTTCATGTATGTGTGTGTATATGTATATATACATACATACAAAAATACACACCCTGTACCTCAGGTAGAACTACTCTGCAGAAACTAAACCACACATTTAAATAACATTAAATTTACTTCAGCCACATTTTAAAATCCAACCTTAATTCCTGGATCTCTCACACACGTTCGGAAGCAGATGGATATATTCAGATTGTTTAGTAAGATCAGAAATATACCCAACAAAATATACATGTTCTGTCTCTTTGCAACACATTCTGCTTCACAGAGGAGTTTATTACTGAAGGTACCAATGCAGTACATGCTTGAACTGGTTTGAAAAAGGAATGATCTGCAAAGTCTAGTATTAAGAGTAATACTGAAGGTAATTCAGGAAATTCCAAACAAAGTGAATTTTCTTTAGCACAAGGGTTTATCTAAATTTAGGACTAAGAGATGACCAGAAAGAAGGCCTGTCAGTCTAACCTTGGTGCTGGGGAATGTCATGGAACAGATTGTCTTGTGTACAGTCATGCAGCATATGTGAAACAGCCAAGCAATCAGGCCCAGTCAACATGAGTTTATGAAAGGCAGGTCCTGTTTGACCAACATGATCTCCTTCTATGACAAGGTGACCAACCTAGTAGATGAGGGAAAGGTTGTGGTAGTTGTGTACTTAGACTTCATTAAAGCCTTTGACACTGTTTCCCACAACATTCTCCTGGAGAAGCTGGCAGCTCATGGTCTGGATGGGTGGATTTTGTGATGGATAAAGAACTGGCTGGAGGGCTGGGCCCAAAGTGTTGTGGTGAATGGAGCCAAATCCAGCTGGCAGTCAGTCATGAGCGGTGTTCGCAGGGCTCAGTATTAGAGACAGTTCTGTTTAGTATCTTTAACAATTAACTGGATGAGGTCATTGAGCGTACCCTCAGTAAGTTTGCAGATGACACCACGTTGGGAAGGAATGTTGATCTGCTTGAGGGTAGGAAGGCTCTATGAGGGATCTAGACCAGCAAGACCAATCGGGTCAAGCCAATTGTATAAGGTTTAACAAGGTCAAGTGCTGGGTCCTGCAGCTGGGTCACAACAACCCTGGGCAACACTACAGACTTGGTGAAGAGTGGCTGGAAAGCTGACTGGCAGAAAGGGATCTGGGGGTGTTGGTTGATAGCTAGCAGCATGAGCCAGCAGTGTGCCCAGGTGGCCAAAAAGGCCAACAGCATCCTGGCTTGTATCAGGAATAGTCTGGTCAGCAGGACTAGGAAGTGATCGTCCTACTGTACCCAACACTGTTGAGGCTGCACCTTGAATCCTGTGTTCAGTTTTGGGCCCCTCACTACAAGAAACTCATTGAGGTGCTGGAGTGCATTCAGAGAAGTGCAATGAAGCTGATGAGGGGGTCTGAGAGACAAGTTTTATTGGGAGTAGCTGAGGGAGATGAGACTGTTTAGCCTGGAGAAAAGGTGACTGAGGGGAGACCTTATTACTGTCTACAGTTACCTGAAAGGAGGTTGTAACATGGAGGGTGTTGGTCTCTTCTGCCAGGTAGCAAGTGATAGGACAACAGGAAATGGCCTCAGGTTGCATCAGGAAATGTTCAGATTTGTTATTAGGAAAAGTTTCTTCACAGAAAGTGTTGTCAAGCGCTGAACCAGGCTTCCCAGAGAAGTGGCTGAGTCATCATCCTTGGGGCTGTTTGTAAGGCATTTAGACAGGATTCTTATGGACACGGTTTAGTGCTAGAGTTAGGTTATGGCTGGACTCAATGATTTTGAGGATCTTTTCCAACTGAAATTATTCTGTGATTCTACAATTCTAAGGAGAAGGAGCCATAAAATGTTTCTGTGCTGCCTTGTGCAGCCAAATTAATATTGATCTACATAGCACAATATGTGTACTTTCACAGACATGTAAATGGAGAGAGCAGAGAGGCTGCAGTGTCTTTAATCTGAATAAATTGCCATGGATGTGAAGGACTCATCAAAGTGATAAACTCAGAACAAGACAAAGAAGCCACTTCTGGAGTGAAATCATCAACAGCAAATTGAGGGCCTAGTCCTTTTTGAAATAGATGTGAGTCTTTTCATTGACTTCCGCAGGTTTGGATCATGCTAACAGCAGGGAAGCATAATTTAGCCAGCTGAATGTACAGAAGAAATTCAGAGGGAAGGAATTCACTGAGCCTTACTGGCACATGGCCACAGGCTCTGGATGTGATCCCCCCTGGCTCTCACAAAAAGATGGATGGGGACAACTGCAGGAGGCCAAGGCCACAATTTTTTAATGACCCCGTAAAGTCACCCTTCCACCAGCCTCATGTGTCATGTACACACAGCAGTTAAAACAATGCAAATACACAGCAAAACAGGCTTTTGTGTAAATTCAATATTATTACAGTATACAAAAAAGGTAATATGGAGCAAAATACCATTTTTAATACACACTAATTAAAGTGGAAAATTGCCAAACATGAATGCACTTACCACTTCATTTACCATGTTACATTATGGATCTGGTAGCCTTTATATTCAATAATAAAACCCATGACTAATTCCTAACATAAACTCTAAAAACAGAACATTTTTTTTCTTGCTGAAGTCAAACATGTGCCAGAGAAATGAGTTAACAGAAACTGTTTGCAAATGATTTTGAAACATCTAAATCCTGTGGGCCAGATCCACAGCTGGTGTAAATTGACATATTTCTCATGACTTCAAATTATTTAACAGCACTAGGGATTTGGGATTTGGCTTTATTTATTTTTTCCCCTTAATTCTATGGGGGTTTTGTTTGTTCATTTGTTTTCTTTGTGCAATTGTGGTTTTTGTTGTTTTGTTGTTGTTGTTGGGTTTTTTGGTTTTGTTTTTGGTTTAGTTTGTTTTGGTTTTTTTGGGGGGGGTGAGTTCGTTTCTGTTTTGGTTTTATTTTGTTTGGTTCATTACTTGGGGTTGGTTGGTTTGTTTCTTATATTCTTTCCAGGCAGAACACTACTTCAAAAAACCACATATTTAAATATCTCAGAAAATCTATTGCATAAGTGAATGCCAAGGTATTAAAACAGAATTTCTGGTCTTTTCTTCTGTGGCAGTTGTACACACCTCTGAGATCCAGAGCCTTCAATGGGGCAGTTGATGGCTACTTAGCACCTTTTGTGCCCCATTGTGCCTTTCCCAATCTACACATATAGGGTGGCACCAAGGTGCTGACAGTCACATCCTCCCCTACCCCGGAGCAGGGTGACTTCACCTCAATCCAGTTGAGGGGGCAGGAGGGGTGGGACTCTCAGTCGATTGACAGGGTCCTCAACAAAGGAGGTACTCAGAGAAACTGAGAATCTTCTGGGCCGTGTTGTAATGCCCACAGCCAGATCTGACCAGGCTATAAAACGGGGTCCCCACTGAAGACCCCCTTTGAGTGTTCTTCTTGGAGCAGCAGGTCTGGGAATTGGAGTCGTCTCCTTAGATTGGGATGACATCTAAGGAGACTTCCTGGGACTGAGAGTGCCCCACCTCCACGTTTGGTTGAGTGGTTATTTACTGGATATAGCCTTGAATGAGTCTTTGCCTAACCAGTCAAGTGTGAGCCCTTGCCTAACCCAGGTGAGTGATTATTTCATGTGAGTACCCTGGAGTGAGAGGCCTCTGGTTTTTGTTTCTTTTGAGTGTATGTGTGCACGTTGTGGATGTCCATTATTCTTATGTTGTCGTTTCCAAATAATTTCCTCAACTGATATCTGAACCTGTATTTTATGTTTTTGGACTGCTAAATAATTATATAAACCCTGTTCCTAGTCGGTTTATTGGCTACACTTTTCCAGCTAGAATAAAGTCTGTTTTGGAACTTATTGTCCATCTACTTTGGGGTGCCTCTGTGACATCTTGCATGCTACATGAATGGAAGAGCAAGGGCTTGTACCAGGTTCCACCCAATTCCATGAAAGACCATGCTAGATTATTTTCAAATGTATGAGCAGATAAAGAGAAACTTCATAATTCTTCTTCCTCTCCTGAGTGAATTTGTCCCTTCCTTGTCATGCAAGGATTAAACTTCTTTTAGGCATTAAATGCTTTCCCCTTGCTGCAATTGAAAATCAAGGGGGAATATTTTGTTTCTACCCAACCTGTTATCTCACTTCTCTCACCTCAGCTGTCCTCAGAAGTTTCTTCCTTTCCCTTTGGAGTACCCATCAAAACCTGTCCCACTTCAGCAACAATACATTTTGTGAATTGCAAATAAATTCCAAATGTGTTTGGCATAGGGTAGAAGGCAAAAAGAAAATGACAAAATAAGACAAATTGAAAACAAATGTGACAAGCTGAATACAAAATGAGAAAACCAGGTGCAACGCTAGCATAGACTTGCATTAATATTACTCACAGCAGAGCTGAAAAAATGTCTGTTCTTCTCCTTTTTCCCTCTTCCCCTTCTTTTTTCTTTATTTTTCCAGCTAGACTTAAAAGATGTCTAGCTCACTTGTCAGCTAAGTTTGTTTCCAGTGTTTGTATACTGTATAGACTTTGTTTGTCTAGGAAAAAAAGAGGATTTTAGACTCCCCGTATAAAAATGCCTGAGCAAAGAGTTACTGGAAAAAAAAGTCTTTGCAGTGTTCTTCCGGCATAGCTTCTGAACTACCTGCAATTCCCTTCATCTCCAAAGACCAAATAGGTCTATTATCAGCCTGCTAGGATGATCCTGTATGGCCCTAGGGGAAGGAGAACACAGGAGACTTAAAAGTGTTGCTGAGTTTTCTTCTTCCTTTTTTGGGAGAAACGTTCCTTGACTGTTCTAGATTTTAATTCATCTCTTCTGGAGACGATGATGTAATGTTTTCCATTTTGGGGAGATTTTTTTCACATTATCTTTACATTTTAATTGTATAGTTGTAAGGAAGATATGCAACCTCCTTCTTGAAGTCTTTTTTACCGTCCCTATAATATTCATTTACTGCTGGTGGTCGTGTTTACATATTTACATATTTATTTAATTCTTCTACCTTATTTAACGATCTTCCACTGTAATGTATTAGCCTTGTGTTATCATGGCCTATATCAGTAATGCAAGTACCTACTTTTATTTTATATTAATAATAATTTCAGAAATTTAGTACAATTAAAAAGGGAAAATGGAAAAGCAAAAGCTGAATTAGAGTTTTGGCTGATTGACTCAATATCTGAGGGGTGTCTTCAGTCATTAGCAATTTCCACAGAGATGGATAAGGGCAAATAATGAGATTTGGACTTAAGTAGGTGTATAGAAACTAAATAAAAAACATTCTGTAGACAAATTGCCACTCAAACTTTCTCCTTGAAGATTCTCCAAGTATTTGCTTTGGAAACTTGTGTCCTTCATGTACACTGTTGGAGTTCTAAGAGACAAAGACTTCCACACTCATTTTGTAAAGATTTCCCCTGGAAGCAGTATTCTGTGTTGAAATCAAAATAATTGACTAAAAATATCCACATCTGAAAGGCCACTTTGAATAAGTGTATCACTCCATGCTATGCTAGTACAGTGCCTTGCACAATGACCAGAGCTTATAATGGCTGCATTGCTGTTATTAAATCATATTATTTTTTCTAACAACTTTCATGTGTTCATGTTCCAGTATTTCTTGTACTGAATGCTCCTACTTGCATCAGCTTTTGTATGCAGACTAATCCTAGGAGTTAATATACCTCATTTCTAAAGTCCAACAAACACTGTAAAAAATCCTATGTGAATTTTTAAATGAATTAATTTTCCTGATATCTATTTTTCTATGAACATTCAAGACACTGAGGCTTCTTACCAGGAAGATGTTTATCAAACACTTGTTACTATTAACAGTAGTAGTTTTAAAGATGTCAATATTTTCAGTGAGATGTACGTGCTCTGTTATCCAGTCAAGAAGACTGTATTAAGATACTGAAATTTCTCTGACCAATTGCAAAAAAAAAAAAACAAAAAAAACCCCAAAACCCAAAAACCAAAAACAAAAAATGCCCTGTTTAAACACCAGAAAAAGAAATCACAGTATCTCCACTGACTTATAATAATACCAAAAACCAAAAACAAAAAATGCCCTGTTTAAACACCAGAAAAAGAAATCACAGTATCTCCACTGACTTATAATAATACCAAAAAAAAAAGCCAGAAAAGTCTGTCAAAGCATTTCAGATAGCAAATAAATCTGAGAAGGATGTGATCTACTGGGGAGAAGAAGGAAGCTAATTTGTCAGACAAATTATTTGTTGTGAATTGTTCTGTTATCTCTGTTGAAGGGGGATGAGCCCTGATTCTGGAAGGTGCCCAGACAGTCCTTCCAGTTTCTAAAGAGTCTCAAGTCCCATTGTGAGACAATATCTATTTCTTTCACATATGGGATGATTTTGATGACATGTGGCACAATGTCCAGGCCAGGGGAAAAGAAATCTGCATTCTGTTCCCACCTCCACTATGGGACTGCTGCATGACCTTGGTCAAATCACTTATCCTCTCTGGACAGCAGTTCCTGTGTCTGAAAACTGGGCATGATACTATATTTTTAAAGCTCTTTCAGACCTGGGATGAAAAAATTGCTAGATGTTATTATTATTATTATTATATTTCATTGCTGACATCTATTACTGAGTATGTATTTCACAATGACAGTTATCACAGTATGTATATTTCTATAATGACAACTATCACAGCACGTATATTTCTGAGATGACAACTACCATATTAGAGTGCGTATATTTTTGGAATTAAAGCTATAACAACATACATTGTTGTAAAACTGTAGTACTAATTGTCACATACTTTTCACAAATACACAGTTTGTTATTATATGTCATCCAATTGTATCTCTTGTTTCATTTTTTATATATAATATATGTATACATAAAGTGTAATATATATATATTCCATGTTGTTTGACATCCATCAGATTGTGCTATCCTAATAAAGCACTCTTGTACAAAGCAATTTCCAGTAGCAATGTGTAGAAATGCATTCAATATGAAAGACTTTTAATGGCTAACAATTCAGAGTGACAGTATCAATGAAATCTTTCACAGCATATATTAGACAGTTAAACATTGCAATCTGCTCTTCACACTGATGTCCAATAAGTGAAGGAAATGCCAAGATCTGTCAAAAGCTAAGAAGGTTTGTTTTCCCTTGTTTTCTTGTCAAAATGTATTTATTTTTCAAAAGACTATTTATTATGTAGTCCAACGAAGAAATCACATCCCTATAAAAATAATTTTTAAAAAGTTATTCTCTCCTGGCAGTGCAGTTCTTGTTAGTATTAATCCAGCTGACTGCCTGATAGCAGAATGCTTGACTATTTTTCAAATTATAAATTACTTATAAGTTTTTCTGCACTTTGAGTTATTCTTAAATAACTAAAAATTTGAATAGTTGCCTATTTAAAATTCTTAAAATTTTAAGATATGTTGTTCAGTATTGGTTAGTGAGTTAAATCGCCTGACAACAGAGCAAGTTTCATGTTTAAGAAGGATTAAATTGTCCCACAGGAGAATGTCCTTAAGTCAGAGAAAAGCTCATAGTAGGAGCTCGTTTTAGATCCTTGTTTGCAGCTTTAACAAACATTTACAATATCCAAAATCCAGGTGGAAGAACTTTCCAATTTAAATAAATAATTACTAAAATTAATTAAATAATTACTAAAATGAAGCTCAAGTTCCAGGTTTCCTGGGTCCCTAAAGTGAAACTAGTGACACATACAAAACTAAAAATATAGTTAAATACAGAACTTGTTCTTTTTCACTTTGAAAATCTCTATTTGCCTAAAAGCATGAAAAATTATGTCTTTATTTTTTTAGCCTAATTTCATTCACTCAATTTTAAAACATTGATCCTTTGGCTTTTCAGTTCTGCAGAACAAACTAGTTTAATGTCAAGAACTTTCAAAAGGGAATTTCTTCTGGACACTCAAGCTACTATTGCCAATTTCTTTAGCCTTAATAGGTCTGAAATCTCCTTGCAAACTGTGATAACTAGCCACTCGCTAGGTATTTTTTCCAGTGACTTCCACTGTCTGAGATACCAATACTCTAATGTAATTTTAGCTCATGTCCAAGCAAGTGCTGTGGCAGGATAGAGGCTTGACAGTCTGTCTCCTGAAGAAGTCTGCACATAGCTATGGTTACCTTTGTGAACCTACAAAGCAGCTTCTTACCTCTATTAAGCAGCTTGTCTCATATCTTTGACAGCAGTGTGGGACTTTGCTATCTGTTCACACTTCTGTCTGCTGATATCCTTCTGCTTATATGGTAGCAACAACACTTAGGGTTATGTGTATATGGGTGTTGCACCAGCGCTCCCAATGATACTCTCCCAACACTGCCTCTTACATATTGAAACTAATATAATTAACCAAATGACTACATTCTGCTCACCGATGTGAAAAAAACTGGCTGAAATGTATTAGCCTCTGTCGTACCCATAAGCAAAAAACTTGTTTCACCCAAGGCACAGCCTTGTACTTATTAGCATTAGTTCCAGAACCATTGCTAAGTCAAGTATTTTGAGATGCTAGTCCATGAATAATAATGCCAGAGAAGTACAATAATTAATATTGTACAATATTAATTAGTACAGAGAAGTACAATAATTAATAATTAATAGAACATGAGGATATTCCCTAAAGAGCAAGAGTGGCATTGCAAGAGGTATGAATGCCTCTCCTTTGAAATTTGTCTGCTACGGCCTCTTGAACTTTGATTTTGAAAGGTGGGTAAGAGGTAAAATGAATTACACTTCATTAGCAATGTCGAGGAAGATGGAGCCTTCTCTTCTCTGGAGAAATAGCCTTTAATTGTTAAATTCCCAGGATTCCCCAGTACACATCAAGCTGGATTCACTCTCGTGCTCTGACTGAGCACAGGTGATGTTTTTCATTAACCATTCTTTCTCTTGACCCTGATGTCATCATTGTTATTGTTATTTATTCATTTAAAGGGCCTCATTCTCTCCTGGATTGCAGACTTTTCACGCAAGACTCATATCCACTAAGCAAATATTAGCATAATGGCAGCAAAACAAACTTTTCAAGAATGTTTTGTATCAATTTATCACTGACAGACTGACATCCCCAGAAGCTCGGGTCTACTTAGTCTGCTAGCAATTACAACAGAAACAAGCTCCCATCACACATACCTCTTACCATTCTGACTCTAACCTCGACCTGGAAATGGCGTTTTCTAGGTGTGAGAGGATGTCTTAACCTATTCATTACTTTTCTTGCCTTTTTTAGACAGATGGAGGAAAATCATTCATTAATGATGATCTTAGCAAGCAACAGTGTATTATCCAAAATGAAGAATAACTCAGGGTAGCAGGAGAAAGCAGCACAGACACCAAAATAATTAATTTTATGCTTTTTTTCACCCACTGTGGCACAGGGTTTAGAGATGCTCAGCTGTCTATCAGATTTAAGAGGGGGTGGTTTTTTTTCCTGGGCTTCTATATCACCTTAAGGGGAAAAGAGAAATGAGACTTCCTAAGGGTTGTTTGTTTGTTTGCCTGTTTTAACAGTTTTATATAGGCCCCCTGTTATGACAATTACCACATTGGGTGCTGCATTGGTAGTGAGTGCATTCTCTGACCCCTTTTGCTTTCTGTTTGTTCTGCTTCTTTGAAGCAGCCCTGCAAAGAACCTCTATGAAAAGTTGACATAAATATAATGGCATGTCCAATACGTAATCACACAAGCTCTTGGAATCAGGAAGAAATGGAAGGAAGAAGTGTGGTGTGTCTTGCGTTTCTCTCTTTGTTCTATATTTTGTGAGTTGTATGTTCTAAGTTGTGCACGTCCTAATTCTCAGTGTGCAAAGCCTTCCTCCTACAGCTTTGTCAAAGTCTTGTGAATAACCTTGTAGTCCTAGAGAAGTGACAACACCTTCCAAACATTCATGCAGCAGGAGACAGGACTGCTGCTGCCATTTATTCTCATATTATTTTATTCACAGTTTACTATGGAGTCTTTACATGTTGCAATGGTGTGAGCAGCTCTTCATGACTCCCTTTCAAAAAGCTCAATGGACAATTCACTCTGATTTGCCTCTGGCTTTAAAAACTATGCCTGATCTCTTCCAAGAGAATGGTTTGCCTCCAGTGTCATTGCTATTGTGACTAAGACCCGTGTGGTCAGGGCAAGTTCTCTGACCCATGTGAGATACTGTGTACTTAGTTCTTTCTGATCTCTGTTGTTTATTAAATCTACTTCAAGTTTGGCTCTGGTACATTTACATAACACATAAAATATAGAGAAATTCTCATCCATGAATTCTGGATAACCTTCCATGACACAGGGATTCTTACTGAAATCTTTGCAAAGTCAACAAAAGGTAAATGCATAAAAACCTTGGTGTCTAGCCACCTCTAGCTATCCAGGTAACTGGTTGTCCGTATCTAGCTAAGTCCAGTACAATGCTTAGAGTAACACTCCTGGGGCTGTTGCAAGATGGTTTGGTTGCTCAGAAATGACACCATTCTGTTCCAAGAAGGCAGTTAAGAAATGATTGCTCCTTTTTTTGTGTCAATATTTTGCAATACAGATTGATTAAAACAAACAAACAAACCAGAAACAAAACAAAACCAATCCCCAAAAATATCTTTCTCTTTTTCATAAGCTGTCTCAGTGCTGCAGCTTGGTATGGTACTGAGAAATATTGAACAACAAGCTGTATGCTTAAAAGAAGCAAAATTCACATTTTACCAATGTAGGAAGTGGAAAACGTTAACATTTGGACGTGAATATGCCCAGGCTGCTCCAGAAACTTGGCAACCAGAAATATTATGCTGCCTAGAGAATCAGAGACCATGGAAAATAATTGTAAAGATGAGTACTTGGTTCAAAAAAGGGTTATGTGGAAGCGAGAGTGAAGAAATCTACATTAGGAGACCAGTTGTGCATTACGTGTATAATGCAATACAGAATGACACAAATTACCATAGCAAACAAATGGACACTTAAGAAGCTGCACATAGGGGAATATGCATAAATAGAAAGTCTGAGATTCCAAGCATTGTTTGCTTTGTCACTTCTTGTTTGCAGAGGTTGTCCTTCTGTTTTTAAAAAATGAAAAAAGAACAATCCCATCACATAAACTTTTTTTTTTTATCCTATATGTTTTACCTCAGGTTTTTTCTATTATGTGATTGATTCTTTTTTCTTTTTTCTCAGTGCTGGAAGTAGTATGGTGTTGTTGAAGACAATGTGTGTTAGTGCAAACAGCTCTAGATCTTGACATTTCTGGGGAAAAAATTCTGAATACTTTAAGCAGGAGACATTCCACAGCCTGGAGGGACTTTTAAATTATATCAAATCCTGAGACAGAAAATTGGGGTCGTTATAACAAATCTTTCCGCATCAGATTAAGAGGACAATTTAGGAACCGATAGAATAAAAAACTGGTAGTTACCTTGTGAGATTTACAGAATTACTTCAACAAAGCATAAATAGGAACAAACATCTTTGATATCCATAGAGATCTAAGACATGCTTAAATATTTTTTTTTCTTTTTAATCAAAGGAGGAATATGTTTAATTAAGAGCTAGATTTTATCTGCCTTTAAATATGTACAACTGTCTGCACCTTAGGTAATCTTTCTTTACAGCTAGTGAAAAGAATTATGTTCTTCACAGAATATTTTAGATCCCTGCTTTAAAATGAGAGGAATCATGCCTTGGACTTGATTACTTCTCTCCATTTACTATACAGAGCTCATGGAGTGACTAGCTCAGATGATAATATCTGCTCTGTGTATATATATTTAAAGTCCAATGAATCACACCTGAAACTCTGAATTCACACAACAGCATATCCTTTGAATTCTTTATATTAAAGAAATAAAACCCACTTCCTTACTTGCAGTTCAGCTGCATTATGTTGTGCAAGACAGATTGGTAACCTCTTTATTCAGCGGTCTTGCATCCTTCCTTTCCTAAGAAAACAATGAAAAAGGGATGAATGAGTTCCGTTAGCAACCAATGGGCAAGATCTCCTACTTTCAATGTCACTTTAGGATACTTTAGGTCATGTTAGGACACGATGTGCTAACCCAGATTAACATCCTTTGTGAACTGACAACATTATAAACCGTGACACATTACCATTTGCTTGAAAGTCAGATTGGGACATCTGTGAATATTTGTTTGAGTAAGACTCTGGAAAAGCAGTAGTAAAATAGGTGCTGATAAAATCTGTTTATACAGCTCTGCAAACTGAATTATTAGTGTTCCCTTTCATTAAACTCAAATTATCTAAAGGAGAAGAAAATATGATCTGTTGGCTGAGATTGACTTTGAAGGAAAATTATTTGAAAAGTAGGAAAGAAAAAAAAAAAAGAGAAATCTTGCCATATATCTAACATAACATGTAGCACACAACAGAAAAACAAAAAAAAATGAAACTGGCTAGTGTATGAAAGGTAATCTTCACAGCTCATGATCTTATTGCTATTATTTTCTTTTTTATTTTTTTTTAATAAGTCTGTGAAGAAGAGAATTTTTCTGTACCTGGAAAACAGGCAAAGCTTCCACCTGTGCAATGTCTCATGCATTAATTTCATGAAGCAAACAGGCTGAAACTTCTCAAATTTGACTTTTCTGTTCCCTCTCTAGCAGTTTAGCTATTAGTTTATTCTAGTTCCTTAAAAAAATCTAAGTTCCTGTTTGAAACATGCAATATAAATGCAATTAGACTGACACTGAGAACCTCTTGAATAAGTACTACAGAATAGTAGTCATATTTTTTTAAAAAACAATGGGTTTTAACTCCAGTAATACTATCTTAACTAAAAGACATGAAACAAATCTAGATTGTCATTCAAATAATCTTAATAACACACAATAAAATAAATAAATAAAAAAAAAGGCGGAGGGGGAAGAAATTTTCTTTACGCTCCCTAGGGATAAAAAGAAAATTAACTACTGTGGAAAAAGAGGATGACTGTTTCTCAAGCAGTACAAAATAGTAGGCAATACTGTAAGCTGACCAGGCAAAATAGGTAAGGTAGCATCCAGTAGTGGCTGTTATTCATATTTAAAGAGTACAAGGTCACAACTAGGTGTATGGTTTTGAGATAAAGTATTTCAATTTCACAGAAAATGTTTCTGGTAAGAAATTAAAAAGGTAGGAGATAATGTTATCAAAAGAGATCCTGAAGCCTTTTTTGGACTCAAAAGGCAAAGTCCCTAAATCTCTATTGTGTATCATACTAGTGAGGATTTATGACTTTGGATAAATAGATCTATAGTCTATCAGAAAGAAAGGAATAAATGGAACTGGAGCCAAGCTTGTGAAAGAAAGAGAGAGTGAGTGATGAAAGAAAGAGAGAGAGACATTATTAAAGCAGCCAGTAATGGAGAGATATGAGAAATCTGGACAGTGTTACAAGTGGATTGATTAAGTCCCCTTCCAGACTGAAACATCGTTCTCTTTCTTTCTTTTCCAAAATGAAATGTCCAGCAGGTGAGATGCAGGTATTAGAGTTTTATCTTCCTTTCTGAGCAAAAATAAGCTGAAGGCTTGAGAGAGCATATAAAAACCAAGAGTCCTGTAACAGCCTGGTAACTGATCGGTGTGGGAGGCACTTTGGAGAAGTTGTTCCCTCAGTGACAAAAGCAATGAAGGAGCTCCAGCTTCCAGTATATGCAGGGCTCAGAAAGAGCTGGCTTTCATGTCTAGCAAAATTATTCATCACCTCTTTGCCTAGTGTCAGCCTTATCCAAGCAACCATTCACCAACATATGGCTATCCATATGTCTTTCAGCCCATCAATGCCTATACAAACACTAATATTTGAGGTGGAAGAGTAGAGAAACTTTGGTGTGAGAGCAGGTGGACTGCTTTCAGATGTTTATGCAGATGTTTCCCTGTTCTTCCATCTCTGGAAAGTGAATGTCTCTGACTATTTGAGTAACCTTTATGGTCACTGAATATTGATTTGTCTGGAACTCAGGTGTCCCCATGTGTCACAAGGCAGGCCATTGGAGAAGAAGGCTGGCCTGGCTGTATAGAGAGCACCAGCTGGAAGTTAGGAATAAAAAGAGAATTTATAACCTTTGGAAGGAGAGGCAGGCTACTCAAGAGGAATACAAGAATTCTGTGAAGTTAGGCAGGGACAAAATTAGAACGGACAAAGCTCAACTAGAGCTGAGCCTGGCCACCACTGTGAAAGGCAACAAGAAATGTCTCTATAAATATATCAGCAACAAAAGGAGGACCAACAAGAATCTCCATCCCGTGATGGATGCAAAGGGAAACATAGTGACAGAAGATGAGGGAAAGGCTGAGATACTAAATGCCTTCTTTGCCTCAGTCTTCAATAGTCAGAACAGTTGTGCTCCAGGTACACAGTGCCCTGAGCCGGAAGACAGGGATGGGGGGCAGTATGAAGCCCAAATAATCCAAGGAGAAATGATTAGCGACCTGCTACATCGTTTGGACACCCACAAGTCTATTGGGCCAGACAGGATACATGCAAGGGTGTTGAGGGAGCTGGTGGAGGTGATCACTAAGCCACTTTCCATTATCTATCAGCAATCTTGGATAACTAGGGAGGTCCCAGTTGACTGGAAGTTGGCTAACATGACGCACATCTACAAGAAGGGTCAGAAGGATGATCCAGGGAACTACAGACCTGTCAGTCTAAACACAGTGCCAGGGAATGTCATGGAGAGAATCATCTTGAGTGACATCACACAGTACAGACAAGAAAACTGTGCCGTCAGGCCCAGTCAACATGGGTTTATGAAAAGGTCGGTCCTATTTGACTAACTTGATCTCTTTCTATGACAAGGTGACCAACCTAGTAGATGAGGGAAAGGCTGTGGATGTTGTGTACTTAGACTTCATTAAAGCCTTTGACACCATATCCCACAGCATTCTCCTGGAAAAGCTGGCAGCTCATGGCCTGGATGGGTGTACTCTGCAATGGATAAAGAACTGGCTGGTGGACCAAGCCCAAAGAGTTGTGGTCAATCGAGCCAAATCTAGTTGGTGGCTGGTCACAAGTGACGTTCCCCAGGGCTCAGTATTGGGGCCAGTTCTGTTTAATCTCTTTATCAATGATCTGGATGAGGGGAACTAGTGCACTCTTAGTAAGTTTGCAGATGACACCAAATTGAGTGGGAGTGTTGATCTGCTGCAGGGTAGGAAGGCTCTACAGAGGGATCTAGACCCGCTAGATTGTTGGGCTGATGTCAATCGTATGTCGTTCAACAAGGCTAAGTGCCGGATCCTGCACGTGGGTCACAACAATCCCAGGCAGTGCTACAGACTCAGGGAAGAGTGGCTGGGAAGCTGCCTGGCTGAGAGGGATCTGGGGGTGTTGATTGATAGCTGGCTGAACATTAGCCAGCAGTGTGCCCAGCTGGCCCAAAAGGCCCACAGCATCCTGACTTGTATCAGAAATAGTGTAACCAGCAGGACTAAAGAAGCGACTGTGCCACTGTACTCGGCACTGGTGAGGCTGCACCTTGAATCCTATGTTCAGTTTTGAGCCCCTCATTGTAAAAAAGACATTGAAATACGAGAGAGAGTGCAGAGGATGTCAACAAAGCTGGTGAAGGGCCTGGAGCACAAGTCTTATGGGGAGTAGTTGAGGGAACTGGGGCAGTTTAGCCTGGAGAAAAGGAGGCTGAGTGGAGACCTTATTGCTGTCTACAACTCCTTGAAAGGAGGTTGTAGTGAGGTGGGTGTTGGTCACTTTTCCCAAGTACCAAGTAATAGGACAGGAGGAAATGGCCTCAGGTTGTACCAGGAGAGGTTTAGATTGGATATTAGGAAAAATTCTTCGCGGAAAGTGTTCTGAAGCACTGGAACAGGCTGCCTAGGGAAGTGGTTGAGTCACCATCCCTGGGAGTCTTTAAAATGCATATAGATTAGGTTCTTAGGGACATGGTTTAATGCTAGAGTTAGGCTACGGTTGGACGCGATGATCCTGAGGATCTCTTTCAACCAAAATGATTCTATAATTCCGGTGACATTTTATACAATTATGGTACCCAGAATACAATACACTACTTACAGAAGATTTGCTGTATTTTTAAGATGCAGCTGAAGCCTTGTGGTATAAAAAATAGCATTGTAAGAGGTAAAAGAATATGAAAAGTTCTTTTTTTAAGGCTTTTTTTTTCCTGTACCTTTCAAAATTTTTCTCTCTAAGGAAATGTATTCATGAACTACTAAGTTTTGAGAGCAATCATGATTCCACGACCTACAGATCCATTAGCTGGGAAAGCCATTTACCTGTGGGTAGAGGGAAAAGGTAAGTTAATCCTATCTCTGTCTTTGGAAACCAGTGCCTAGTTTACCTATTACACTGTTTTTGGCGAAGATAAGTCAATTTTCTCTGTAGTAGCTTGTATGTGCCTACGTTTTGTACTTGTGATGAAAATATTGTTGATAACAAAGGGATGTTTTAGTTGTTGCTGAAGAGTACTTATCAAGTACATCAAGGCCTTTTCTGCCCCCATTATGTAGGCTTGGGGTACACAAGAAGCTGGGAGAGGACATAGTTGGGACAGCTGACCCTAGCTGACCATATGATGACATGCTCAGCAATAAAAACCAGGGGAAAAAGGAAGAAGCTGGAGATATTCAGACTTACAGTGCATCTTCTCCCCAGCAACCGTTAGGCATGATAAAGCCCTGCTTTCCTGGAGATGGCTGAACACCTGCCCTACAATGGGAAGTAGTGAATGAATTCCTTAGTTTGCTTTGCTCATATACGTGGCTTTTGCTTTTAAATAGTCTTTAGTGCAGACCACTAATTTTTATACTACCTTCCAATTCTCTTAGCATGTGGAGGGAGTGAGCAAGTGTCTGTATGGTGCTTTGCTGCCAGCTGAAGTCAAACCACAGCATCTAGTCAAAACCTGGGGAAGAGGGAAAGACAAAGTTAGAGACACTAGATTTCTTACCTCAACATCTGTCACAAACCACTTCCCCAAACCTCTCTTAAGCATTAGATGGTTTACCTGGAGTTAAACAATCTTGTTGGTTTTACAAAACAGATGAGGAAAAGTTCATACTGATGAAACAATTTTGTTGAACATGGTTCTACTTAATACTGTCACCAAGGACATAGTGACAAATGTTCTAACTTTCTATTTTTAGCCTGAAAACCTGTAAATACTCAGCAAGCGTCAGCAGGCTATAATTTAAAAACAAATGTGTAGTCTTCTGGTATGGAGCTCTCATATCCAACACAGGGGATCCAACAGAGTGACTGTGGCTGAAACCTGTTGAAACAATGCATCTACCAGCAGTACCCAAAGCTGAGCACCAGATGCCTCTGTCAGCTTTAGAAACCCCTGCATCATATCACTTTTAACCTTACTGCCCGATGGAATAACTATTTAGTGTACTAAATTTGCTAAGCAAGGACTTTGCAATTCCAATCCAATATAAATGAATAAATATCTGACTGCTAAATGAATAATCTCTGATACATTAAACCAGTAAGCCAAAAAAGTGATTATAATGTATGCATTTAAATTGCAATATACAAATATACAAAAGCAAGATAGACATCCATTGAGACCTGAGAATTGATTACATGGTTAACAAGTAGAATATTTATAGGTCATTATTCATATTAATGTACTCGGCTCGCTCCCTGAAGTGCCTGTACACCAACGCGCGCAGCATGGGGAATAAGCAGGAGGAGTTAGAAACCTGCGTTCGGTCAGGAGATTATGATCTGGTGGCATTAACAGAGACATGGTGGGACAGCTCACATGACTGGAATGTGGTCATGGATGGCTATGCCCTTTTCAGGAAAGACAGGCCAGCCAAGCGTGGTGGTGGAGTTGCTCTTTACGTGAGAGAGCAACTACAATGTATAGAGTACTGTCCAGGTGCGGTTGAGGAGCAAGTTGAGAGTCTGTGGGTGAGAATTAAGGGGCAGGCTGGCAGGGGTGACACTGTTGTGGGAGTCTATTACAGGCCACCAGATCAGAGTGAGGATGTTGATGAGGCCTTCTATGGGCAGCTGAGTGTGGCCTCGCAGTCACAGGCTCTGGTTGTTATGGGGGATTTTAACTACCCCGATATTTGCTGGAAGGACTACTCAGCCAGCCAGCCTCAGTCTAGGAGGTTCCTCCAGTGCATTGACGATAACTTTCTGATGCAAATGGTGGAGGAGCCGACTAGGAGAGGTGTGCTGCTGGATCTCATCCTCGCTAAAAAGGAGGCTCTGGTTGAAGCAGTAAAGGTGGGGGGCTGCCCTGGTTGCAGTGACCATGAGATGGTGGAGTTCAGAATCTCCTGTGGTGGGAGCAGAATAGCAAGCAGAATTGCAAACCCTGGACTTCAGCAGGGCCGACTTTGGCCTTTTCAAACAATTGCTGGAGGAAATCCCGTGGGCAAGGCTGCTTGAAGGTAAAGGGGCCCAAGATAGTTGGTTAACATTCAGGGATTGCTTCTACCAAGCTCAAGATCAGTGCATCCCGACGTGCAGGAAGTCAAGGAAGGGAGCCAGGAGACCTGCGTGGTTAAACAGGGAACTGCTGGGCAAACTCAAGTGGAAGAGGAGGGTTTACAAATCATGGAAGGAGGGGCTGGCCACTTGGGAAGAATATAAGGCTGTTGTCAGAGGATGTAGGGAGGCTACTAGGAAAGCTAAGGCCTCCTTAGAGTTAAACCTGGCGAGAGGGGTCAAGGACAACAGGAAGAGCTTCTTCAAATATATGGCAGATAAAACTAACACCAGAGGCAATGTAGGCCCACTGATGAATGGGGTGGGTGCCCTGGTGACAGAAGATACAGAGAAGGCAGAATTACTGAATGCCTTCTTTGTCTCTGTCTACTCTGCCGGAGGCTGTCCTGAGGAGCCCCGTACCCCTGAGGCCCCAGAGGAAGGCAGGGCAATGGAGGAGTTTGCCTCAGTTGATGAGGACTGGGTTAGGGACCAGTTAAGCAATCTGGACATCCATAAATCCATGGGTCCAGATGGGATGCACCCACGGGTGCTGAGGGAGCTGGCTGAAGTCATTGCTGGACCGCTCTCCATCATCTTTGCCAAGTCTTGGGAAACGGGAGAGGTGCCTGAGGACTGGAGGAAAGCAAATGTCACTCCGGTCTTCAAAAAGAGCAAGAAGGAGGACCCGGGCAACTGTAGACCGGTCAGCCTCACCTCCATCCCTGGGAAAGTGATGGAACACCTTATCCTTGGTGCCATCTTAAGACATATCAAGGATAAGAGGGTCATCAGGGACAGTCAACATGGCTTCACCAAGGGGAAGTCGTGTTTGACCAACCTCAGCCTTTTATGAAGACGTAACAAGGTGGATTGACGATGGCAGAGCAATGGATGTGGTCTACCTTGATGTCAGCAAAGCATTTGACACCGTCTCCCACAGCATCCTCACGGCACAAAACTGAGGAAGTGTGGGCTGGATGATCGGGTAGTGAGGTGGACCGCAAACTGGCTGAAGGAGAGAAGCCAGAGAGTCGTGGTCAATGGGGCGGAGTCTGGTTGGAGGCCTGTATCTAATGGAGTGCCTCAAGGGTCAGTTCTGGGACCAATACTATTCAATATATTCATTGATGACTTGGATGAGGGAATTGAGTGTACTATCAGCAAGTTTGCTGATGACACCAAGCTGGGAGGAGTGGCTGACATGCCAGAGGGCTGTGCTGCCATCCAGTGAGATCTGGACAGGCTAGAGAGTTGGGCGGGGAAAAATTTAATGAAATATAACAAGGGAAAATGTAGAGTCTTGCATCTGGGCAGGAACAACCCCAGGTTCCAGTATAGGTTGGGGAATAACCTATTAGAGAGCAGTGTAGGGGAAAGGGACCTGGGGGTCCTGGTGGACAGCAGGATGACCATGAGCCAGCACTGTGCCCTTGTGGCCAAGAAGGCCAATGGCATCCTGGAGTGTATTAGAAGGGGGGTGGTTAGCAGGTCGAGAGAGGTTCTCCTTCCCCTCTACTCGGCCGGGTGAGACCTCATCTGGAATATTGTGTCCAGTTCTGGGCCCCTCAGTTCAAGAAGGATAGGGAACTGCTGGAGAGAGTCCAGCGCAGGGCCACATAGATGATGAAGGGAGTGGAGCATCTCCCTTATGAGGAAAGGCTGAGGGAGCTGGGTCTCTTTAGCTTGGAGAAGAGGAGACTGAGGGGTGACCTCATCAATGTTTATAAATATATAAAGGATGGGTGTCACGAGGATGGAGCCAGGCTCTTCTCAGTGACAACCAACAGTAAGACAAGGGGTAATGGGTTCAAGCTGGAACACAAGAGGTTCCACTTAAATTTGAGAAGAAACTTCTTCTCAGTGAGGGTGACGGAACACTGGAACAGGCTGCCCAGGGAGGTTGTGGATTCTCCTTCTCTGGAGACATTCGAAACCTGCCTGGACACCTTCCTGTGTAACCTCACCTAGGTGTTCCTGCCCTGGCAGGCGGATTGGACTAGATGATCTTTCGAGGTCCCTTCCAATCCCTAACATTCTGTGATTCTGTGATATTAATACTAATAGTTCTTTTGTGTTGTTTTCCTCCATTCTATTGTAAGAACAATGAAGTCAGCGGTTTTATTTTCTTTCACTAACCCACCCCCTACCTCAAATTTACCCTTGTATCCACCATTCTTCGTTCTCCTGAATAACCTTGCCTTATATATTTTCAATTTTAAAAGTAAGTGTTGAGCTAGAAAATGGATAAAAGAGGAAAACACTACACACAAGCCTGAAAGTTCACCATGCATTATTAACAGCAATAATAGTACTTTGCATTTAATTCCCTTCCTGTAAGGGGATTAAAACATTTCTAATTATTAAGCAGTATTAAACAGTTTATAATTACCTCTGCAAGAAGGTAATTATTACTACAACCATTTTGCAGATAATCTGAACTACAAAATAACTATAAAAATTTGCCGAAATGGCACAAAAAAAAGAGTCAAGAAGCAAAAGAAGAAGAAAGGTTATGTTCCCTATCTCCTGTTCCTGTTTTAACTGTTGCAGTAACTCACTGTTCTTGGGAAGATGTATTCTACCTACAAGCAGCCAGGCACTAGAAACAATGAAACTGTAATGAAAATCATGTTGGTTTAACTCTAAGTATGGAAATATGACTTTATATAGCACATAGGTAAAAAACAAACAAACAAAAACCCCTCCACCCTCCACACACACATCACACCCCTTCCTAGGCATTTCTGCTTACAGTAGCTGTTACATCTATTGAAAAAGGAAGTAAAAAAAAAAAAAAAAAGAGAGAAAAAAGCTTTTAGACTAAGAACTTGTCAGTCCAGGAAAGCAATACATTTTTTTTAGATATTTTAATTAATGTAACATTATATATATCTCAATGATGCATAGATCTGCACCTAATTGTAAATTCCTCTACTGAAGCTTTCTTCTGTTGGACATTAGTACAGAATTGTTGACTCTAACAGGTCTTTTTATACATATAATTGCCACATTCTTAATTTCTACTGATGCATATGCATCTCAGGACCACCTAATTCATGCCGATCTCAGGGAAAACATGTACGTTACAGGACCTTCCTTCAACCCAACAAAA
Organism: Caloenas nicobarica; assembly: GCF_036013445.1. Classification (NCBI taxonomy): domain Eukaryota; kingdom Metazoa; phylum Chordata; class Aves; order Columbiformes; family Columbidae; genus Caloenas; species Caloenas nicobarica. Next base: position 54,752 of record NW_027017394.1, read on the forward strand.
TTTTTGACATTTATTTTGAACTACAATTTTCTCCACCATAACTGATAGTTTGATTCATTAATTCATAGAATCATAGCATCATTTGGGTTGGAAAAGACCTTTAAGATCATTGTGTCCCACTGGTAACCTAACATTTCCAAGCTCACTGCTAAACCATGTCCATAAACACCATGTGTAGATGTCTTTTAAATACCTCCAGGGATAGTGACTCAACCACTTCACTGGGCAGCCTGTTCCAGTGCCTGATAACCCTTTCTGTGAAGAATTTTTTTTCTAATATTCAAGCCAAACCCACCTCTGGTGCAACCTGAGGCCATTTTCTCTCATCCTATCGCTTGTTATTTGGGAGAAGAGACGGATCCCTCTTGTCACAACCTCTTTTCAGATAGTTGTAGAGAGCGAGAAGGTCTCCTCTCAGCCTTTTTCTCTCCAGGCTAAACAGCCCCAGGTCCTTGAGCTGCTCCTTCCAAGACTTGTGCTCCAGATCCTTTACCAGCTTCACCAATTAATTGCATTATTGAAAACAATGATAGGTCTAGGACCAGAGCATAAAATATTTCTTCTGCTTTAAATCTATTCTTATCTGATTAAAAAAGTGAATATAGGGGGAAAGTCTGCTTTTGATTTGTGTGGGATTTTGTTGTTGTTGTTTGTGATGTTATGTTTGTTTGTTTGTTTTGTTTTCCCTGGTAGTATAGGGCAATGTATAGACTCATTCAAGAAGAAAATTATGGCAGTGAAAACATAAAAATAAGAACAGGGAACACAGTAGGGGTTAAATACATTTTATTTAGCCCCCTGACAGGAACAGAAATCATTAGCACCTAATGAAGCAGTCCTTCTGTAGTAAGTGAGGATGACTGTTATATAGGCAAAGAAAAATAGATGTCTTTGAAGAGCTTCCATTTACCATGGAGTTTAGGGAAACACTCACTCACTAATTCATTCCTTGGTTATTTTATCAAAAGAATGGTGCGGCAATAAGTTAAACATGATTTGCTATAAATTTTGGTCTGCCTGTCAGCTGACATGACGCTGACACAACCTAAATTGTGATCTGGGGACAGTGCCAGACTGTAACCTACAGCAGGGAAGAGCACCACTTTACACTCGAGTTTACATGTTTTCTTTCCTATTTGGTGTCTCACAGATGGTGGAGTGAAGGTTAACTTCTGCAGTTCCAGCCCAGTACCTTTATACCAATATAATTGTTTTCCTTCCTGCTTAAGAACACTCTAAGAAAAGAAAAAGACAATGAAAATAAAAATTTGCAGTAGGAGAAGAAAGAAATATCTAATTAATAAAACAGACCTCTGTCTACAGGAATTCTACAGTTCTATTTAGATTCACTTCTAGTTATGCAATGAATAACTCATTTTTCTGAACCTCAGTTTCTTTCTGTGTAATGTGGAAAATGACCTTAAATCCTATTTTTTGCATGGATATTGGAGATTAGTGGAAACAGTTGCCCAAGTATGCACATTATCCCCATGCCAAGTAACTATCACATCAGTACATGTTGTTTTCGGACTACACAAATCACTCTGTCATTAGTTATTCTCTTTATTATTGAGGCCAAATACTCTGTCAGTAAAAATTCAGTGCCTATAAACCTGAAATGTGATCAGACAAAACACTAACTGTCTGAGAAAGAGCAAGAGGACATTTTATAGGACCCTTCATGAGCGAGGTTAATGCTATCTTCAAAAAGTTAAGGGAAGTAATATGTTTGGGTGTTTTTGTTTTTTTTTTGTTTCTGTTTTTTAGAGGAGTCTCTCATATCTCATTAGCAATATCTTGTCCGATTAACACATTAACAATGTTCCGTTGTACTGCATTCATAGCATATCAGCATATATTGTGTCTAACGGAATGTTACAGTCATATCGTATTAGTGACTTTCATATCAGATTACTGAGAGAAGATACTAATAAAACATTCCTGTTCATTTAGTAAGGTAACAGAATTCCCGTCTTTCCAAGTCACTTCCATCTTACTTCTAAATATAAGCTGTGATATGCATTAATGAAGTAACCCTTTTACCACTTCAAAAGAACATTGCCCTTCAGAAATAATGTCTGTAGAAAGAAAGAACTGGAAATTGAGCCCATTGTTCCTATCCTGCTAAATTATGTGATCTTTCCATTTCCAGGGATGCTGAAGGGAAGAGAAAACACTCCCATTGGATACAAGCCTATTGCCTTAGCTGGCAGATAGTGTCGTTTTCTGGGGTGAATATTGTGAAGGGGAAACCAGCACTTTGTAAGATCCAGTTTTCAGGTTGTTTGTTACAACTAACACAGAAACAAAGATTTATTTATATTATATTTCCTTCCCACTTTAAAAAAATCTTGTTCAAAAAAAATTGAACAATTCACAAATCACATTGCTTGAAATCTTGAGAATTTGAAAATATTTTGCCTTTATAAGTCCTGACGGTCTCAGCATTGGTGTGCAATGCACAGTAATTTACACTCAAACCCTCTCAGAAATGTGGTTTGAAGAGGAGTAATGTCCTTTGGTTGTTATTATCTTCAATCAATCTGTGTGCACCATGGGCATTCATTTACCTTGGATGAAGAAGGACTTCTCCATCTTTCCCCATTAGTTGGCTGTTGCAATATTTGTTCTATGACACAGTAATGTTTATGTGCCTGTACAGCACTCTTCCTATTCTTACCATGGCAGTTACAATTATATGAGCTTCTGCTATATCCCACCTATAAATCACAGATACAGAGGATACACTGCTATTTCCGCAGACTGAGGTTAGGATGATGTACTGTATCACCCAGGAGTTTGTGGAACTCCAGGAGCATATCTACTGCTTTTGCTAGCTGGAAGTCACAGCCATGTGTTGCATTTTCCTTCCTTTGAAGGCTTTCCATCAAGGGCCAAGTCCATAAGCATCATCTGTGATATGCCCAGCAATCAATAAGATAATACTATAAACCAAATTCATCTTTTATGTCATCTATAAAGTACATGATTATTTACAACCTCTCCCTGTCTCAAAGTAATAATAAAATGTATGAATGAAATGTTAGATATCTTTATTTCAGTGTAAATATGTTGCCCATGCTGATTCTTAAACTCATGAAGTGAATTACACAGACAGCATATACTAGTGAATTGAATCATCTTTCTACTTATGTCTTCCCAAATTGAAGTGATGTTCCTTAAAGGTATTTCAGACCTATCCCTGATATAATATGGAATCGTCATTGCTCTAGTAATAAGCCCTTGCCAAAGGCACTGTAAGTTGTGAGTGGACGTTATCTTCATTCATATGAGATCTCTGGCCATAGTACTGCAGCCGCCTCCTTTTTTTCCTCTTTACTTGTGCCTCCCTGAATACTGAATTCTCTTTTGCATAGTGTTCAACTTTTACAGAAATAATGTATCATGATTTAAAATGTCCAGTTATCCAGTGTTTAAGTCAAATCCTTAGAGTGTGCCAGGTTACATTCACTCAAATTGAAGAACACTCTGTTGGTTTTTTTTTTCATTAAATGGGTGTTCAGTTATTAAAGATACTGTGTAGATGTCTCGAAAGAAGAATTTCATTTACCTATACTCTTCTGAGTCTGCATTGACTAGATCTCCATTGACTATCATGGGTGTTTAGGCATTGATTTTTCGTACAGTACACACTATTTGTATTTAGAGGTCTGTATCTGCCATTCGATGTCCTCCCAAAGGAAGAAATAAAATATATTTATATATCCATTTCCCTTGGGGGAAGGTTATCAATGAGAAAAAGTTATACCTTTTTTTTTTTTTTTTTTAATAACAGAAACTGTAGTAATGCTCATCAACTAATACAGTACACTTTTAATATATTGTAGAAGATGACAAAGCATTTGTGTCACAAAAATTTTAAACTAAAACCAATGTAAAAGTGATATGACTTACTGAGCACTTGAGAATTTGGACATGAAGCCTGACCATTTGCATAAGTTCCTCAGTGAGGAATAGAAGGATAACGCGCTAGTCTGATAAATAAACTCTATACTAAACTTTTTGAATTTTGGAAGTGCTAATTTGAACAAAACAAGAACCCATAACTGTTTGACATAGCAGATCACAAAATAATCACAGAGATTGCTTTCTATTTGAATGAAAAAATCATGAAAAACTCCATCATGTGCATATCCCTAGTGATTATATTCTTCTAAATTTAAATTTCCCCCAAAAGGCTTATTGGAAGGTGGAAGATAATTTCCTTATAGTATAAAATGTTACAGACTTAGGTTAGGTAACTACCCTAATTTTACCTATCTATTGGTGGCTATAATTCCATGGAAAACTTTGTAATGAGTAAATTTGTTAATTCCTTCTACAAAATGAACTATTTGTGTTAAGCATTTAAGTCTGGAATCTTTTTGCATTGAAAACATTATTTTGATGCCATTATTAACTACTAAGAGATGTTGCCAGCCAAATAAGCTAAAAATAATGTTTAGAATATGCTTCAAAAGGCAAAAATAAAATCTTACTCTCTCTGCCATGTGAGATTTGGAACTTTTGGGAAGCAATTCCTTAAAAGAAAGTAGAAAAAGAATAGGTGAGGGAAAGCAACAACAACAACAACAAACCCACGGACAACTGTTATTTTTTAGATTCTGAGAAAAATAGGAATATTTTTAAAAGGTGTGCACTTTACTTTCCATTCCCAAGTGAAAACCATTTGTCTTTTATTTTTAATTTCACTTTTATCTGAAGCTCATGTTTAGTAGCAGATGCTGTTTTCAATGTGAAGTCAGAAAAAAAGATTTGTGAAAATTCATCCTCAATAAAATAAAATTAAAAATTCATTATTTTCTTGTTTGATATAACTTTGTTACCACTTTTACTTAGATGTTCACAAAGCTGCTTGCAATACAAATATCATGTAAAAATGCATTGGTTATTTCCAGTATTTTTGAATAAAAATAAAACAAGAATACCAGTACAGATTCACCAAGGGCAAATAGTGCCTGACATAACCGATTGCCTTCTCTGACAAAGTAACCTTCTCAGTTGATGTGGGGCGAGCAGTGGACATTGCCTATCTGGATTTCTCCAAGGCTTTCCATATGGTTTCCCACAGCCTCCTCCTAGAGAAACTGATTTGTTATTGTCTAGACAAGTGGTCTGTGTGGTGGGTAGGGAATGGGCTCACAAGCTGCATCCAGGGGCAGTGATAAATAGCTCCTTTTCAGTCTGGCAACTTGTCATAAGTGGGGTCCCCCAGGGACTGATATTAGGCCCAACACTGTTTAATGTCTTCATGAGGGATCTGGATGATGAGATATTGTGTTCCCTGATGAAGTTTGCTGATGATATGAAACTGAGTGGGGAAGTGGAAATTTTTTGGAAGAGAGAGCCACCTGTCCCATCCCAACAGATGGGATGAGGGATGAGTTAACTGAATGCAACACGTGCCCTGACTCAACAGATGAGATCAGGTGTGAGTTAACTACGGGTAATTCTGCACGACAATGTGAAGTGAATGACAGACAATCACTCGGGGGTCCAATTATGAATTTACTAAAAGCACATGGTGGTATAGAAATTACCACGATTAGTGACTTGGCAAAAGTTATGTTATAGTAACACGAGACTTATCAATACATTGATGGTAAAAGCCCTTCTAAAAACAATGGATTGGCAACAGTTAGTAACTGTAATGCAAAACTTAACAAGACTTTAGCAGCAGAACTTAGAATGGTATTACTTTTATATGTTCAAGAAAAAGAAAGAGAGAGAGAGAAGGAAAACTAAGATATCAGAAAGAGAAAAGGAGAGAGAGAGAGAGAAAGATATCACCACTCTACAGGTACATCAGTCCCACGACAACCTCTGGAGGCGGGGAACGCCTTGAAGATTTACATGCTACCCACCCATATCATACGTGAGGTTGTTTTATAACCCTGTTCATTTACATGCAAGATAGGAGAGGGCAGTTCATCTCCTCCTTCTGCTTGCTCTTCACGCTAATTAGGAAGACTCTTCTGGAAATGGGTCTGGGGTCTTCCAGCTAGGAGAAATTTCACAGTACTGGCCAGAAGTGAGTTTTTTGCCCGTCAGGGGTGGCTGTTGGTTTGTGGTTTCTTCTGGTAGTTGGTTGTCCAACAGGTGGTTCATCTCTATCATCCCAATTAGGCCATGAGGCCTTTCACAGCAACGCTGTTAACTGCCCTTATCTTACAAGGTGTCTGCCTCCATGGCTGTAAAACTTTGGGAAAGATAAGACGAGGCGTCATCTATCTTTTCCTCCTAAAGTACCAAAAAAGGTCCTTTGTTCTGCTAAGGATGGGGGGTGCGCTTGAAGGTTGTCACACCACCCTGCAGGAAGACCTGGATTGTCTGGAAGAGAGGGCTAACAAGAACCTTATGAAGTCCAATAAGGACATGTGTAAAGTCTTGCACCTGAGGTGCTGCACAGCCCGGGTTCTACCTGGATGGGAAGCAGCTCTGTGGAAAGGGACCTGGGAGTCTGGGTGGATGATAAGCTCAATATGAGTGAGCAGTGTGCTGCTGTGGCACAGAAGGTCAATGGGATTCTGGGCTGCATTATCAATGACGTTACCAGCAGAGATAAAGTAATTATCCCACTCTACTGGGTACTCATCAGGCCACACCTGGAATACTGTGTTCAGTTTTCAGCCCTGCTGTGCAAACAAGATGTGAACAGGCTGGAGAGGGTCCAGAGAAGGACCGCAAAGATGATCCCAGTACTGGGAAGCCTGTCGCCTGAGGAAAGGCTGAGAGAACTGCATTTCTTTCACCTTGAGAAAAGAAGGCTTAAGGGAGACTTTATCACCATATTCCAGTATTTCAAGAGTGGCTACAAAGAAGATGGAAACTCCCTTTTTATAAGGAGTCACATGGAAAAGAGTGAGGGGTAATAGGTACAAGCTACTCCTGGGGAAATTCCAATTGGGCACAAGACAAAAATTTTTCACACTGAGGACAATCACCCATTAGACTAATTTCCCTGGGAAGTGGTGGATTCCCCAACACTGGACATTTTTAAGATTCAGCTCGACCGGGTGTTGGGTTATGTTGTCTAGACAGTGCTTTTTCCAAGAGCGATTGGACTACATGACCTTTAAGGTTCTTTCCAATCTAGTATTTTTTTTTATTTTATGATTCTATGAATATTAAAACTACAAAAATAGCTTGAAAAGGAAAGAGACCATCAAGAAATCTGTTGTTAGTATCAGGATTTCTTGCTGCAATTTTCAAAAACTGTTGTTCTTACTATAATTATGCTGTGTAAGAATCACTAATAAAACCTCCGTCTAACTTCAGCATATTTTCTTTTGAAAGCATTCTCCTAAATACCATCTTCACATATTCTCTTTTCAGAAACAATGAAGCTTTTGTAAATGTACTGTACAAACTGTTAGCAGACGTATCTTGCTGTGGAAGACATGAAATCAGCATTTCACTCACAGAGCTTGTCATTCTGAGATCACTTCTGCCTTCTTTTTGCAAATTCTTTGACCTTTATGTTACTTTCCTCCCTCACTCCGTCCTTTGATAGTGAATGATCAGCTCTAGATCACCTTTGTGATGTATGCAAAGGAAAGCTTTGCTCCTGGGTTGTTAGGAAATAGTTTGGGTCTATTTTATGCCTAAAAACCAGACCTGAGAATCATCACTAAGGAGAACAACTAGTTTAGTGAGAACTGGAGACACTAACTATGCAGTAGGGACAACCAAAGAACAAATTGGGTGGAGAAAATGAAATTAATAAAATGGGTACAATAATTTTTAAAACTTTTTTCTTGGGAATGTCACAAGTTGACTATTAATGTCATGTTTCACTATGTACTCATGACTTCTCATCCTCCTGTTTCTAAAGGAAACACTTGTTTTGTCAGAAAAATCTTTGATGCTTTGCCATTTGAGCTCTGAAATTAAGAAGTTTGGCAATTATGACTTTATCATGATGTGCCTGATGACAATTCTCTGAAGACATGTAGTAACTAATGCATTCCTAAGAAGAGAAACTTAATTTTGCTTATTTATTTATAAGTACAGAGTTCATTTTTTATTTTACATGGAGGTTGTCTATTGATTTTGAAGTAGCTTTTCTGTGGTGTTGGAATTATTTGGGATAAAATAATTCTAAAGCATCTAAGTTATATAGATATGTATAGAGGGATATAAGCTGTTTGTATGCACAATAGGATGGTAATAAAAGCAATCTGTAAGCTTCTTCCAGTAGTGATCTCCTGTAACCACCCACTGTTTAGTCATTTTGTAATAATGTGATAGATGAAAATGTTTCAAAGCTGAAATGCTAAATAGATATGCTCAAATTGCATCTGGACATAGCAAAATGATGCTGGAAATATCTAGATAATAAAGTGCCCATTCAATATGTCTAACTACTGACATCCTGAAAAAGCAGATTCTATAAGCTAGTATGAGGTTGATATATTCCACAGTTGGTGACAGCTTTGTTTAATTTAGATAAGGGGTCTAGATCTAAGTTGTCCCTTTCCTAATTACAAGAAAATGAAGATTTTCTGGTAGGTTGTCCACTGTTAAATCCTGAGCCAGATTCTTTAGCCTTAGCTATAGACCTGGAGATGTGGTGTAAGGAGCATCCTCAAGTTGTGTCAGACTAGATATGGATTTTTAGCAGCTTTGTGTAATCATTTTTCCTGAGAGGTATAAAAAGGTAATACAGAGTGACATCAAACTATCATTTTGACTTTGTCATGTGTTCAACACACTTGCATTCACTTTAAAGAGACATAAATTGCCTCAAAGCACCATGGAAAGAAATATAATTAATGCATTCATGTAGGAGGCTGGAAAGAGATAGGTATTTATATTTCTAAAGTTACACTTCTGAATTAGGTCTAACAACTGTAATAAAAAAAGTCATTAGGTATCTTATACTAATTAAAGGAGCTAAAGATACTGAGGAGGATTTACAGGAAGACATTCTGTTCCCAATGAGCTCTGTAAAACTAGAAAGCTAAAATGGAATTCCTTTGTCAATGTAGTGTAGCTCCTGTGGTGGGAGAATACCAGAACACTAGAATTACATCAGAATAAATCAGATGTTTGTAAGAAACAAATCAGCTCCTGTATGGTAATTTCTGACAGCAGAAAACTCAACATGTTTTTACATAGCAATAACAAATTAAAAACAGGTAAATAAAAAAATATATATTGAAACTGAAAATAAACCAACAAAAAACCACAACCAAACAAAAAAAACCCAACCAAACAAAAAAAAACCCAACCCACAAGAAAGCTCTGTAAATCAAAACTACAGAGGACGTTATGGAAAAAAGCCAACTTCATTTCGCTATCAAAAGACTATGGAGAGGATGTAATCAATGCTACATCTTTGTAGTGAGCAACTACTGTACCCTGTTAGAATTACCTACTGCTCAGCTCATATACATATACCTTAGTATCAGAAAATGCCTACATTTGCTGTTAGTGCTTTGGCCGATGGGAGATACAAACTTCAGACAGAGTTTAAAGGTATAAAACAAACACTGTTTCAAGTTCTACAGTACACAACCATAGCTAAAATGTAATTAGTAAAAAAATGCTAGGCAAGAGCGTTGTGTGACCAGAACTATTCAATCAGAAAGTGCTGATTGAACATATATAATCACAATCAAAGCCTTTATTTAAATAGGGGTTACAGTTCTAATAAAACACAAAGGGAATAGGGGCAGAGGGCTTCTAGACAGGTAATGAAAGAAAAAATTAAACTCATCCAATTACATCTCGGGAAAAATCCATTACCTACAACAGTGAGAGGACAGCCCCAGGAAAATTCAGATGCAAAACTAATAATGAAGGCGCAGTGTCCTTTCAACAGATTCTAAATGAGCTCTAATTTTCTTACATCCACCATTCCCAAACTATATAAATTTCAACTAAGCAGGAAAAAAGTGACATGCTAGCACAATTGTTATTCCAAACATGCACAGCTGCTTGCTCACCTTAATTAGACCTAATCCCAAAAGGGAACCAATCTTTCCCTATTTTCTTCGATGAGCTCACCTGATTTACCTCAACTTTTCTTTTCTAATAGGTTTTGCCCTAACCTTTCAGCTATTGTCATTTCAGAAATTCTAATGGGAACTGAAGAGCTGCAGCTCCCGTGTGCCCAACTGTTTTATCCTTTTTTTTTTTTTTTAAGGCAAGTTTTTCCCAAATGTCAAAATCTTACTGAGGTGAAGAGGCATTTGGAGATGTGATGGTATAGGGGGGAGAAGCTGAGAACAAAGAAGTGGAAAAAGCTGAACAGGGTTTGTGACTTTTAAAATCTTATATTCTAAGATTCTGGGTCAACTCAAGAGCTTCCCTCCAACAAAACTTCTAGGAAAGTGTGGATAACAGAAAAGACTAAGGCTGGCAGGATATGACCCTTGGGTGCTGTAGCAATACACAATACCTTGGTGTCTGTGACAGTTATGAGAAGAGAGTTTCAGTACCCACAGAATTAAGTATAATATAGAGATCTGCTTATCTCTTATTTTGTGGACGTCCAGAGCAAGTTAGGTAATGATATCTGAAGAATAATACTTTCTCATTAGTGCTCTAGGTGAGGAAGAGCATCCAGAGGAGCAGAGCAAGACCCTGAACCCTATATTTCATCTTCAGTGTGCTCACTTTTCTATCTTCATCCACATCCAAGTTTTTCCATGAAAAGTGCAAACAAAGACACCCATATTTTTCACAAAGGAAAGGTGAATTAGTGGATGTAAAGCCACTTACAGTCTCCCAGTATCAACATGCTTTCTCAAAATGTATTTTAAAAAAATCTAATACTTGCTGAATATATTTTTACTGTTCACATTCCCCGCCCCAACCCTAGCTTCCCCCACCATCCCGTGTCTAAATTTAAATCTGCTTTAACTAATTTTCGACGTATGAGGTCAGCTCATTTCGAACTGATGAATAGTGTAATGAACAAGAAATCAAAAGGACCTGAAAGCATTACTAGGAGACAGGTCTATGTATATACACAATGTTATCATTGCTAAAATATCACTTTAGTGTTACTAAGTTGCCTTTGACTCATACCTGTTTGATTTCAGAGCAACTGCTTTGACTTAAAACAGTTATTGAACAGAGAGATCAGAAAAATAATAGCATCTGAATAGCCAGTCCTTCACTTTTGAATTTGTATTTAGGCAAACAAAAACACCTATATGTTCAATATGACTTCTAAAATAGACTTAGCATGTACAACATACCTATAAGTTCATTACAAATGAAAAGTTGAAATTTCCTTCAAAAAGGAAATGTAATTGTAGAGCTTTTGCATGAATAGTTCAGATGGAACTCGAAAAACACTGAAAATCTTAATGCAAAATTTTTTTTTTCTTACTACTTTGTACACCAAGTCATTTTTAGAGAAACATATTATTTTCTGAGTGATAAACGATACAGGGTAAATATGTAAGTGAAGAGCAAAATGAAAAAGGGGAAGGGAAGGTGCGGGAAGGGAACGGAAGGTACGGAAAGGTGCAGGAAGATATGGGAAGGGAAGGTGCAGGAAGAGAAGGGAAGGTACGGGAAGGTGCAGGAAGGGAAGGGAAGGTACGGGACGGTGCATGAAGATATGGGAAGGGAAGGTGCTAGAAGGTACGGGAAGGTACGGGAAGGTGAGGGAAGTAAAGGGAAAGAAAGGTGCGGGAAGGGAAGGTACGGGAAGGTGCGGGAAGGGAAGGGAAGGTGCGGGAAGGTGCGGGAAGGTGCGGGAAGCTGCGGGAAGGGAAGGGAAGGGAAGGGAAGGGAAGGGAAGGGAAGTGCGGGAAGGGAAGGCAAGTGAAGTGCAGGAAGGGAAGGGAAGGTGTGGGAAGGGAAGCTGAGGGAAGGGAAGGTGCGGGAAGGGAAGGTGAGGGAAGGGAAGGGAAGGTGAGGGAAGGGAAGGTGCAGGAAAGGAAGGGAAGGGAAGGGAAGGGAAGGGAAGTTGCGGGAAGGGAAGGAGCGGGAAGAGAAGTCAAGGGAAGGGAAGGGAAGGGAAAAGAAGGTGCAGGAAGGGAAGGGAAGGGAAGATGCAGGAAGGGAAGGGATGGGAAGGGAAGGTGCGGGAAGGGAAGGGAAGGGAAGGTGCGGGAAGGGAAGGGATGGGAAGGGAAGTGCAGGAAGGGAAGGGAAGGTGCGGAAAGAGAAGGTGAGGGAAGGGAAGGTGCGGGAAGGGAAGGTGAGAGAAGGAAAAGGGAAGGTAAGGGAAGAGAAGGGAAGGGAAGGTGCGGGAAGGTGTGGGAAGAGAAGGGAAGGGAAGGTGAGGGAAGGGAAGATGCGCAAAGGGAAGGTGCAGCAAGGGAAGGTGCAGGAAGGGAAGGGAAGGTGCAGGAAGGGTAGATGAAGGAAGGGAAGGTGCGGGAAGGGAAGGGAAGGTGCGGGAAGGTGCGGGAAGGGAAGGGAAGGGAAGGGAAGGGAAGGGAAGAGAAAGGAAGGTGCGGGAAGGTGTGCGAAGGGAAGGTGCAGGAAGGGAAGGGGCAGGAAGGGAGGGAAGTTGCGGGAAGGGAAGGGAAGGCAAGGTGCGGGAAGGGAAGTTGCGGGAAGGGAAGGGAAGGGAAGGTGCGGGAAGGGAAGGGAAGGGAAGGGAAGGTGCGGGAAGGGAAGGGAGGGGAAGGGAAGGGAAGGGAAGGGAAGGTGCAGAAGGGAAGGTGCGGGAAGGTGCGGGAAGGTGCAGGAAGGTGCAGGAAGGTGCGGGAAGGTGCGGGAAGGTGCGGGAAGGGAAGGTGCAGGAAGGGAAGGTGCGGGAAGGGAAAGGAAGGGAGGGGAAGGGAAGGGAAGGGAAGGGAAGGTGAGGGAAGGGAAGGGAAGGGAAGGGAAGGGAAGGGAAGGGAAGGGAAGGGAAGGGAAGGGAAGGGAAGGGAAGGGAAGGGAAGGGAAGGGAAGGGAAGAGAAGGTGCGGGAAGGGAAGGTGCGGGAAGGTGCGGGAAGGTGCGGGAAGGGAAGGTGCGGGAAGGGAAGGTGCGGGAAGGTGATGGAAGTGAAGGGAAGGGAAGGGAAGGGAAGGGAAGGGAAGGGAAGGGAAGGGAAGGGAAGGGAAGGGAAGGGAAGGGAAGGGAAGGGAAGGGAAGGGAAGGGAAGGGAAGGTGCCGGAAGAGAAGGTGCAGGAAGGGAAGGTGCGGGAAGGGAAGGTGCGGGAAGGTGCGGGAAGGTGCGGGAAGGTGCGGGAAGGGAAGGTGCCGGAAGGGAAGGGAAGGTGCGGGAAGGGAAGGGAAGGGAAGAGAAGGTTAGGGAAGGGAAGGTGCGGGAAGGGAAGGGAAGGGAAAGGAAGGGAAGGTGCGGGAAGGTGCGGGAAGGGAAGGTGCAGGAAGGGAAGGTGCAGGAAGGGAAAGGAAGGGAGGGGAAGGGAAGGGAAGGGAAGGGAAAGGAAGGGAAGGGAAGGGAAGGGAAGGGAAGGGAAGGGAAGGGAAGGGAAGGGAACGGAAGAGAAGGTGCGGGAAGGGAAGGTGCGGGAAGGTGCGGGAAGGTGCGGGAAGGGAAGGTGCGGGAAGGGAAGGTGCGGGAAGGTGATGAAAGTGAAGGGAAGGGAAGGAAAGGGAAGGGAAGGGAAGGGAAGGGAAGGGAAGGGAACAGAAGGGAAGGGAAGGGAAGGGAAGGGAAGGGAAGGGAAGGGAAGGGAAGGGAAGGGAAGGTGCCGGAAGAGAAGGTGCAGGAAGGGAAGATGCGGGAAGGGAAGGTGCGGGAAGGTGCGGAAAGGTGCGGGAAGGTGCAGGAAGGGAAGGTGCCGGAAGGGAAGGGAAGGTGTGGGAAGGGAAGGGAAGGGAAGAGAAGGTTAGGGAAGGGAAGGTGCGGGAAGGGAAGGGAAGGGAAAGGAAGAGAAGGATAGGGAAGGGAAGGAAAGGGAAGGTGCAGGAAGGTGCGGGAAGGGAGGGGAAGGTGAGGCAAGGTGCGGAGAGGTGCAGAAAGGGAAGGTGCGGGAAGGTGCGGGAAGGTGCGGGATGGTGCGGGAAGGGAAGGTGTGGGAAGGAAAGGTGCGGGAAGGTGCGGGAAGGGAAGGTGCAGGAAGGGAAGGTCCGGGAAGGGAAGGGAAGGGAAGGGAAGGGAAGGGAAGGGAAGGGAAGGGAAGGGAAGTGAAGGGAAGGGAAGGGAAGGTGCAGGAAGGCAGGAAAGGTGCAGGAAGAGAAGGGAAGGGAAGGTGGAGGAAGGGAAGGGAAGGTGCAGGAAGGGAAGGGAAGGTGCAGGAAGGGAAGGAAAGGGAAGGGAAAGGCAGGGAAGGGAGGGGAAGGGAAGGGAAGGGAGGGGAGGGGAAGGGAAGGTGCGTGAAGGTGCAGAAGTAAAGGTGCGGGAAGGTGCGTGAAGGTGCAGAAGTAAAGGTGCGGGAAGGTGCGGGAAGGTGCGGGAAGGTGTGGGAACGGAAGGTGCGGGAAGGGAAGGTGCGGGAATGTGCGGGAAGGTGCGGGAAGGGAATGTGCGGGAAGGGAAGGTGCGGGAAGGGAATGTGCAGAAAGGAAAGGGAAGGGAAAGGAAGGGAAAGGAAGGGAAGGGAAGGGAAGGGAAGGGAAGGGAAGGGAAGGGAAGGGAAGGTAAGGTGCGGGAAGGGAAGTTGCGGGAAGGGAAGGGAAGGGAAGGTGCGGGAAGGGAAGGGAAGGGAAGGTGCGGGAAGGGAAGGGAGGGGAAGGGAAGGGAAGGGAAGGGAAGGGAAGGTGCAGAAGGGAAGGTGCGGAAAGGTGCGGGAAGGTGCGGGAAGGTGCAGGAAGGTGCAGGAAGGTGCGGGAAGGTGCGGGAAGGTGCGGGAAGGGAAGGTGCAGGAAGGGAAGGTGCGGGAAGGGAAAGGAAGGGAGGGGAAGGGAAGGGAAGGGAAGGTGAGGGAAGGGAAGGGAAGGGAAGGGAAGGGAAGGGAAGGGAAGGGAAGGGAAGGGAACGGAAGAGAAGGTGCGGGAAGGGAAGGTGCGGGAAGGTGCGGGAAGGTGCGGAAAGGGAAGGTGCGGGAAGGGAAGGTGCGGGAAGGTGATGGAAGTGAAGGGAAGGGAAGGGAAGGGAAGGGAAGGGAAGGGAAGAGAAGGGAAGGGAAGGGAAGGGAAGGGAAGGGAAGGGAAGGGAAGGGAAGGGAAGGGAAGGGAAGGGAAGGGAAGGGAAGGGAAGGGAAGGGAAGGGAAGGGAAGGTGCCGGAAGAGAAGGTGCGGGAAGGGAAGGTGCGGGAAGGTGCGGGAAGGTGCGGGAAGGTGCGGGAAGGGAAGGTGCCGGAAGGGAAGGGAAGGTGCGGGAAGGGAAGGGAAGGGAAGAGAAGGTTAGGGAAGGGAAGGTGCGGGAAGGGAAGGGAAGGGAAAGGAAGGGAAGTTGCGGGAAGGTGCGGGAAGGGAAGGTGCAGGAAGGGAAGGTGCAGGAAGGGAAAGGAAGGGAAGGGAAGGGAAGGTGCGGGAAGGTGCGGGAAGGTGCGGGAAGGGAAGGTGCGGGAAGGGAAGGTGCGGGAAGGTGATGGAAGTGAAGGGAAGGGAAGGGAAGGGAAGGGAAGAGAAGGGAAGGGAAGGGAAGGGAACAGAAGGGAAGGGAAGGGAAGGGAAGGGAAGGGAAAGGAAGGTGCCGGAAGAGAAGGTGCAGGAAGGGAAGATGCGGGAAGGGAACTTGCAGGAAGGTGCGGGAAGGTGCGGGAAGGTGCGGGAAGGGAAGGTGCCGGAAGGGAAGGGAAGGTGTGGGAAGGGAAGGGAAGGGAAGAGAAGGTTAGGGAAGGGAAGGTGCGGGAAGGGAAGGGAAGGGAAATGAAGGGAAGGATAGGGAAGGGAAGGAAAGGGAAGGTGCAGGAAGGTGCGGGAAGGGAGGGGAAGGTGCGGCAAGGTGCGGGAAGGTGCGGGAAGGTGCGGGAAGGTGCGGAGAGGTGCGGAAAGGGAAGGTGCGGGAAGGTGCGGGAAGGTGCGGGATGGTGCGGGAAGGGAAGGTGTGGGAAGGAAAGGTGCAGGAAGGTGCGGGAAGGGAAGGTGCAGGAAGGGAAGGTCCGGGAAGGGAAGGGAAGGGAAGGTCCGGGAAGGGAAGGGAAAGGAAGGGAAGTGAAGGGAAGGGAAGGGAAGGTGCAGGAAGGCAAGGAAAGGTGCAGGAAGGCAAGGAAAGGTGCAGGAAGAGAAGGGAAGGGAAGGTGGAGGAAGGGAAGGGAAGGTGCAGGAAGGGAAGGGAAGGTGCAGGAAGGGAAGGAAAGGGAAGGGAAAGGCAGGGAAGGGAGGGGAAGGGAAGGGAAGGGAGGGGAGGGGAAGGGAAGGTGCGCGAAGGTGCAGAAGTAAAGGTGCGGGAAGGTGCGGGAAGGTGCGGGAAGGTGTGAGAACGGAAGGTGCGGGAAGGGAAGGTGCGGGAATGTGCGGGAAGGTGCGGGAAGGGAATGTGCGGGAAGGGAAGGTGCGGGAAGGGAATGTGCAGAAAGGAAAGGGAAGGGAAAGGAGGGGAAAGGAAGGGAAGGGAAGGGAAGGAAAGGGAAGGGAAGGGAAGGGAAGGGAAGGGAAGGGAAGGGAAGGGAAGGGAAGGGAAGGGAAAGGAAGGGAAGGGAAGGGAAGGGAAGGTAAGGGAAGGGAAGGGAAAGGAAGGGAAGGGAAGGGAAGGGAAGGGAAGGGAACGGAAGGGAAGGGAAGGGAAGGGAAGGGAAGGGAAGGGAAGGGAAGGGAAGGGAAAGAAGGGAAGGGAAGGTGCGGGAAGGGAAGCTGAGGGAAGGTAAGGTGCGGGAAGGGAAGGTGAGGGAAGGGAAGGGAAGGGAAGAGAAGGTAAGGGAAGGGAAGGTGCGGGATGGGAAGCTGAGGGAAGGGAAGGTGCGGGAAGGGAAGGTGAGGGAAGGGAAGGGAAGGGAAGAGAATGTGAGGGAAGGGAAGGTGCAGGAAAGGAAGGGAAGGGAAGGGAAGGGAAGGTGCGGGAAGGGAAGGTGCATAAAGGGAAGGTGCGGGATTGTGATGGAAGTGAAGGGAAGGGAAGGGAAGGGAAGGGAAGGGAAGGGAAGGGAAGGGAAGGGAAGGTGCGGGTTTGTGATGGAAGTGAAGGGAAGGGAAGGGAAGGGAAGGGAAGGGAAGGGAAGGGAAGGGAAGGGAAGGTGCAGGCAGAGAAGGTGCGGGAAGGGAAGGTGCGGGAAGGGAAGGTACGGGAAGGGAAGGTGCGGGAAGGTGCGGGAAGGTGCAGGAAGGGAAGGTGCCGGAAGGGAAGGGAAGGTGCGGGAAGGGAAGGGAAGGGAAGGGTAGGGAAGAGAAGGGAAGGGAAGGGAAGTTGCAGGAAGGGAAGGGAAGGGAAGAGAAGGTGAGGGAAGGGAAGGGAAGGGAAGGGAAGGGAATGGAAGGGAAGGGAAGGGAAGGGAAGGGAAGGGAAGGGAAGGGAAGGGAAGGGAAGGGAAGGGAAGGGAAGGGAAGGGAAGGAAAGGGAAAGGAAGGGAAGGGAAGGGAAGGGACGGGAAGGTGCAGGAAGGTGCAGGAAGGGAAGGGAAGGTGCAGTAAGGGGCGGGAACGTGCGAGAAGGTGCGGGAAGGGAAGGGAAGCGAAGGGAAGGGAAGGTGCAGGTAGGGAAGAGAAGGGAAAGGAAGGGAAGGGAAGGGAAGGAAAGGGAAGGGAGGGGAAGGTGCGGCAAGGTGCGGGAAGGTGCGGGAAGGTGCGGGAAGGTGCGGAGAGGTGCGGAAAGGGAAGGTGCGGGAAGGTGCGGGAAGGTGCGGGATGGTGCGGGAAGGGAAGGTGTGGGAAGGAAAGGTGCAGGAAGGTGCGGGAAGGGAAGGTGCAGGAAGGGAAGGTCCGGGAAGGGAAGGGAAGGGAAGGTCCGGGAAGGGAAGGGAAAGGAAGGGAAGTGAAGGGAAGGGAAGGGAAGGTGCAGGAAGGCAAGGAAAGGTGCAGGAAGGCAAGGAAAGGTGCAGGAAGAGAAGGGAAGGGAAGGTGGAGGAAGGGAAGGGAAGGTGCAGGAAGGGAAGGGAAGGTGCAGGAAGGGAAGGAAAGGGAAGGGAAAGGCAGGGAAGGGAGGGGAAGGGAAGGGAAGGGAGGGGAGGGGAAGGGAAGGTGCGCGAAGGTGCAGAAGTAAAGGTGCGGGAAGGTGCGGGAAGGTGCGGGAAGGTGTGAGAACGGAAGGTGCGGGAAGGGAAGGTGCGGGAATGTGCGGGAAGGTGCGGGAAGGGAATGTGCGGGAAGGGAAGGTGCGGGAAGGGAATGTGCAGAAAGGAAAGGGAAGGGAAAGGAGGGGAAAGGAAGGGAAGGGAAGGGAAGGAAAGGGAAGGGAAGGGAAGGGAAGGGAAGGGAAGGGAAGGGAAGGGAAGGGAAAGGAAGGGAAGGGAAGGGAAGGGAAGGTAAGGGAAGGGAAGGGAAAGGAAGGGAAGGGAAGGGAAGGGAAGGGAAGGGAACGGAAGGGAAGGGAAGGGAAGGGAAGGGAAGGGAAGGGAAGGGAAGGGAAGGGAAAGAAGGGAAGGGAAGGTGCGGGAAGGGAAGCTGAGGGAAGGTAAGGTGCGGGAAGGGAAGGTGAGGGAAGGGAAGGGAAGGGAAGAGAAGGTAAGGGAAGGGAAGGTGCGGGATGGGAAGCTGAGGGAAGGGAAGGTGCGGGAAGGGAAGGTGAGGGAAGGGAAGGGAAGGGAAGAGAATGTGAGGGAAGGGAAGGTGCAGGAAAGGAAGGGAAGGGAAGGGAAGGGAAGGTGCGGGAAGGGAAGGTGCATAAAGGGAAGGTGCGGGATTGTGATGGAAGTGAAGGGAAGGGAAGGGAAGGGAAGGGAAGGGAAGGGAAGGGAAGGTGCGGGTTTGTGATGGAAGTGAAGGGAAGGGAAGGGAAGGGAAGGGAAGGGAAGGGAAGGGAAGGTGCAGGCAGAGAAGGTGCGGGAAGGGAAGGTGCGGGAAGGGAAGGTACGGGAAGGGAAGGTGCGGGAAGGTGCGGGAAGGTGCAGGAAGGGAAGGTGCCGGAAGGGAAGGGAAGGTGCGGGAAGGGAAGGGAAGGGAAGGGTAGGGAAGAGAAGGGAAGGGAAGGGAAGTTGCAGGAAGGGAAGGGAAGGGAAGAGAAGGTGAGGGAAGGGAAGGGAAGGGAAGGGAAGGGAATGGAAGGGAAGGGAAGGGAAGGGAAGGGAAGGGAAGGGAAGGGAAGGGAAGGGAAGGGAAGGGAAGGGAAGGGAAGGGAAGGGAAGGGAAGGGAAGGAAAGGGAAAGGAAGGGAAGGGAAGGGAAGGGACGGGAAGGTGCAGGAAGGTGCAGGAAGGGAAGGGAAGGTGCAGTAAGGGGCGGGAACGTGCGAGAAGGTGCGGGAAGGGAAGGGAAGCGAAGGGAAGGGAAGGTGCAGGTAGGGAAGAGAAGGGAAAGGAAGGGAAGGGAAGGGAAGGAAAGGGAAGGGAAGGGAAGGTGCGGGAAGGTGCAGGAAGGGAAGGAAAGGGAAGGGAAGGGAAGGGAAGGGAAGGGAAGGGAAGGGAAGGGAAGGGGAAGGAAGGGAAGGTTAGGGAAGGGAAGGAAAGGGAATGTGCAGGAAGGTGCGGGAAGGGAGGGGAAGGTGCGGCAAGGTGCGGGAAGGTGCGGGAAGGTGCGGGAAGGTGCGGGAAGGTGCGGGATGGTGCGGGAAGGTGCGGGAAGGTGTGGGAAGGAAAGGTGCGGGAAGGTGCGGGAAGGGAAGGTGCAGGAAGGGAAGGTGCGGGAAGGTGCGGGAAGGGAAGGGAAGGGAAGGGAAAGGACGGGAAGGGAAGGGAAGGTGCAGGAAGGCAAGGGAAGTTTCGGGAAGAGAAGGGAAGGGAAGGTGCAGGAAGGGAAGGGAAGGTGCAGGAAGGGAAGGGAAGGTGCAGGAAGGGAAGGAAAGGGAAGGGAAAGGCAGGGAAGGGAGGGGAAGGGAAGGGAAGGGAGGGGAGGGGAAGGGAAGGAAAGGGAGGGGAGGGGAAGGGAAGGTGCGGGAAGGTGCAGAAGGGAAGGTGCGGGAAGGTGCGGGAAGCTGCGGGAAGGTGCGGGAAGGTGCGGGAAGGTGTGGGAACGGAAGGTGCGGGAAGGGAAGGTGCGGGAAGTTGCGGGAAGGTGCGGGAAGGGAATGTGCGGGAAGGGAAGGTGCGGGAAGGGAATGTGCGGAAAGGAAAGGGAAGGGAAGGGAAGGGAAGGGAAGGGAAGGGATAGGAAGGGAATGGAAGGGAATGGAAGGGAAGGGAAGGGAAGGGAAGGGAAGGGAAGGGAAGGGAAGGGAAGGGAAGGGAAGGGAAGGGAAGGGAAGGGAAGGGAAGGGAAAGGAAGGGAAGGGAAAGGAAGGGAATGTTAGGGAAGGGAATGAAAGGGAAGGTGCAGGAAGGTGCGGGAATGGAGGGGAAGGTGCGGCAAGGTGCGGGAAGGTGCGGGATGGTGCGGGAAGGGAAGGTGTGGGAAGGAAATGTGCGGGAAGATGCGGGAAGGGAAGGTGCAGGAAGGGAAGTTGCGGGAAGGGAAGGGAAGGGAAGGGAAGGGAAGGGAAGGGAAGGGAAGGGAAGGGAATGGAAGATGCAGGAAGGCAAGGGAAAGTGCGGAAAGAGAAGGGAAGGGAAGGTGCAGGAAGGGAAGGGAAGGTGCAAGAAGGGAAGGAAAGGGAAGGGAAAGGCAGGGAATGGAGGGGAAGGGAAGGGAAGTGAGGGGAGGGGAAGGGAAGGTGCGGGAAGGTGCGGGAAGGTGCGGGAAGGTGCGGGAAACTGTGGGAACGGAAGGTGCGGGAAGGGAAGGTGCGGGAAGGTGCGGGAAGGTGAGGGAATGGGAATGTGCGGGAAGGGAAGGTGCGGGAAGGGAATGTGCGGAAAGGAAAGGGAAGGGAAAGGAAGGGAAGGGAAAGGAAGGGAAGGTAAGGGAAGGGAAGGGAAAGGAAGGGAAGGGAAGGGAAGGGAAGGGAAGGGAAGGGAAGGTGCAGGCTGAGAAGGTGCGGGAAGGGAAGTTGCGGGAAGGGAAGGGAAGGGAAGGTGCGGGAAGGGAAGGGAAGGGAAGGGAAGGTGCGGGAAGGGAAGGGAGGGGAAGGGAAGGGAAGGGAAGGGAAGGTGCAGAAGGGAAGGTGCGGGAAGGTGAGGGAAGGTGCAGGAAGGTGCAGGAAGGTGCGGGAAGGTGCAGGAAGGTGCGGGAAGGGAAGGTGCAGGAAGGGAAGGTGCGGGAAGGGAAAGGAAGGGAGGGGAAGGGAAGGGAAGGGAAGGGAAGGTGAGGGAAGGGAAGGGAAGGGAAGGGAAGGGAAGGGAAGGGAAGGGAAGGGAAGGGAAGGGAAGGGAAGGGAAGGGAAGGGAAGGGAAGGGAAGGGAAGGGAAGGGAAGGGAAGAGAAGGTGCGGGAAGGGAAGGTGCGGGAAGGTGCGGGAAGGTGCGGGAAGGGAAGGTGCCGGAAGGGAAGGTGCGGGAAGGTGATGGAAGTGAAGGGAAGGGAAGGGAAGGGAAGGGAAGGGAAGGGAAGGGAAGGGAAGGGAAGGGAAGGGAAGGGAAGGGAAGGGAAGGGAAGGGAAGGGAAGGGAAGGGAAGGGAAGGGAAGGGAAGGTGCCGGAAGAGAAGGTGCAGGAAGGGAAGATGCGGGAAGGGAAGGTGCGGGAAGGTGCGGGAAGGTGCGGGAAGGTGCGGGAAGGGAAGGTGCCGGAAGGGAAGGGAAGGTGTGGGAAGGGAAGGGAAGGGAAGAGAAGGTTAGGGAAGGGAAGGTGCGGGAAGGGAAGGGAAGGGAAAGGAAGAGAAGGATAGGGAAGGGAAGGAAAGGGAAGGTGCAGGAAGGTGCGGGAAGGGAGGGGAAGGTGCGGCAAGGTGCGGAGAGGTGCGGAAAGGGAAGGTGCGGGAAGGTGCGGGAAGGTGCGGGAAGGTGCGGGAGGGTGCGGGAAGGGAAGGTGTGGGAAGGAAAGGTGCGGGAAGGTGCGGGAAGGGAAGGTGCAGGAAGGGAAGTTCCGGGAAGGGAAGGGAAGGGAAGGGAAGGGAAGGGAAGGTGCAGGAAGGCAAGGAAAGGTGCAGGAAGAGAAGGGAAGGGAAGGTGGAGGAAGGGAAGGGAAGGTGCAGGAAGGGAAGGGAAGGTGCAGGAAGGGAAGGAAAGGGAAGGGAAAGGCAGGGAAGGGAGGGGAAGGGAAGGGAAGGGAGGGGAGGGGAAGGGAAGGTGCGTGAGGGTGCAGAAGTAAAGGTGCGGGAAGGTGCGGGAAGGTGCGGGAAGGTGTGGGAACGGAAGGTGCGGGAAGGGAAGGTGCGGGAATGTGCGGGAAGGTGCGGGAAGGGAATGTGCGGGAAGGGAAGGTGCGGGAAGGGAATGTGCAGAAAGGAAAGGGAAGGGAAAGGAAGGGAAAGGAAGGGAAGGGAATGGAAGGGAAGGGAAGGGAAGGTAAGGTGCGGGAAGGGAAGTTGCGGGAAGGGAAGGGAAGGGAAGGTGCGGGAAGGGAAGGGAAGGGAAGGTGCGGGAAGGGAAGGGTGGGGAAGGGAAGGGAAGGGAAGGTGCAGAAGGGAAGGTGCGGGAAGGTGCGGGAAGGTGCGGGAAGGTGCAGGAAGGTGCAGGAAGGTGCGGGAAGGTGCGGGAAGGTGCGGGAAGGGAAGGTGCAGGAAGGGAAGGTGCGGGAAGGGAAAGGAAGGGAGGGGAAGGGAAGGGAAGGGAAGGTGACGGAAGTGAAGGGAAGGGAAGGGAAGGGAAGGGAAGGGAAGGGAAGGGAAGGGAAGGGAAGGGAAGGGAAGGGAAGGGAAGGGAAGGGAAGGGAAGGGAAGGGAACGGAAGAGAAGGTGCGGGAAGGGAAGGTGCGGGAAGGTGCGGGAAGGTGCGGAAAGGGAAGGTGCGGGAAGGGAAGGTGCGGGAAGGTGATGGAAGTGAAGGGAAGGGAAGGGAAGGGAAGGGAAGGGAAGAGAAGGGAAGGGAAGGGAAGGGAAGGGAAGGGAAGGGAAGGGAAGGAAGGGAAGGGAAGGGAAGGGAAGGGAAGGGAAGGGAAGGGAAGGGAAGGGAAGGGAAGGGAAGGGAAGGGAAGGTGCCGGAAGAGAAGGTGCAGGAAGGGAAGGTGCGGGAAGGGAAGGTGCGGGAAGGTGCGGGAAGGTGCGGGAAGGTGCGGGAAGGGAAGGTGCCGGAAGGGAAGGGAAGGTGCGGGAAGGGAAGGGAAGGGAAGAGAAGGTTAGGGAAGGGAAGGTGCGGGAAGGGAAGGGAAGGGAAAGGAAGGGAAGGTGCGGGAAGGTGCGGGAAGGGAAGGTGCAGGAAGGGAAGGTGCAGGAAGGGAAAGGAAGGGAAGGGAAGGGAAGGGAAGGGAAGGTGAGGGAAGGGAAGGGAAGGGAAGGGAAGGGAAGGGAAGGGAAGGGAAGGGAAGGGAAGGGAAGGGAAGGGAACGGAAGAGAAGGTGCGGGAAGGGAAGGTGCGGGAAGGTGCGGGAAGGTGCGGGAAGGTAAGGTGCGGGAAGGGAAGGTGCGGGAAGGTGATGGAAGTGACAGGAAGGGAAGGGAAGGGAAGGGAAGGGAAGGGAAGGGAACAGAAGGGAAGGGATGGGAAGGGAAGGGAAGGGAAGGGAAAGGAAGGTGCCGGAAGAGAAGGTGCAGGAAGGGAAGATGCGGGAAGGGAACTTGCGGGAAGGTGCGGGAAGGTGCGGGAAGTTGCGGGAAGGGAAGGTGCCGGAAGGGAAGGGAAGGTGTGGGAAGGGAAGGGAAGGGAAGAGAAGGTTAGGGAAGGGAAGGTGCGGGAAGGGAAGGGAAGGGAGAGGAAGGGAAGGATAGGGAAGGGAAGGAAAGGGAAGGTGCAGGAAGGTGCGGGAAGGGAGGGGAAGGTGCGGCAAGGTGCGGGAAGGTGCGGGAAGGTGCGGGAAGGTGCGGAGAGGTGCGGAAAGGGAAGGTGCGGGAAGGTGCGGGAAGGTGCGGGATGGTGCGGGAAGGGAAGGTGTGGGAAGGAAAGGTGCGGGAAGGTGCGGGAAGGGAAGGTGCAGGAAGGGAAGGTCCGGGAAGGGAAGGGAAGGGAAGGGAAGGGAAGGGAAGGGAAGGGAAGGGAAGGGAAGGGAAGGGAAGGGAAGGGAAGGGAAGGTGCAGGAAGGCAAGGAAAGGTGCAGGAAGAGAAGGGAAGGGAAGGTGCAGGAAGGGAAGGGAAGGTGCAGGAAGGGAAGGGAAGGTGCAGGAAGGGAAGGAAAGGGAAGGGAAAGGCAGGGAAGGGAGGGGAAGGGAAGGGAAGGGATGGGAGGGGAAGGGAAGGTGCTCGAAGGTGCAGAAGTAAAGGTGCGGGAAGGTGCGGGAAGGTGCGGGAAGGTGTGGGAACGGAAGGTGCGGGAAGGGGAAGGTGCGGGAATGTGCGGGAAGGTGCGGGAAGGGAATGTGCGGGAAGGGAAGGTGCGGGAAGGGAATGTGCAGAAAGGAAAGGGAAGGGAAAGGAGGGGAAAGGAAGGGAAGGGAAGGGAAGGGAAGGGAAGGGAAGGGAAGGGAAGGGAAGGGAAGGGAAAGGAAGGGAAGGGAAGGGAAGGGAAGGTAAGGGAAGGGAAGGGAAAGGAAGGGAAGGGAAGGGAAGGGAAGGGAACGGAAGGGAAGGGAAGGGAAGGGAAGGGAAGGGAAGGGAAGGGAAGGGAAGGGAAGGGAAGGGAAAGAAGGGAAGGGAAGGTGCGGGAAGGGAAGCTGAGGGAAGGGAAGGTGCGGGAAGGGAAGGTGAGGGAAGGGAAGGGAAGGGAAGAGAAGGTGAGGGAAGGGAAGGTGCAGGAAAGGAAGGGAAGGGAAGGGAAGGGAAGGTGCGGGAAGGGAAGGTGCATAAAGGGAAGGTGCGGGATTGTGATGGAAGTGAAGGGAAGGGAAGGGAAGGGAAGGGAAGGGAAGGGAAGGGAAGGGAAGGTGCAGGCAGAGAAGGTGCGGGAAGGGAAGGTGCGGGAAGGGAAGGTAACGGAAGGGAAGGTGCGGGAAGGTGCGGGAAGGTGCAGGAAGGGAAGGTGCCGGAAGGGAAGGGAAGGTGCGGGAAGGGAAGGGAATGGAAGGGTAGGGAAGTGAAGGGAAGGGAAGGGAAGGGAAGGAAAGGGAAGGGAAGGGAAGGGAAGGGAAGGGAAGGGAAGGGAAGGGAAGGGAAGGGAAGGGAAGGGAAGGGAAGGGAAGGGAACGGAAGGGAAGGGAAGGGAAAGGACGGGAAGGGAAGGGAAAGGACGGGAAGGTGCAGGAAGGTGCAGGAAGGGAAGGGAAGGTGCGGTAAGGGGCGGGAAGGTGCGAGAAGGTGCGGGAAGGGAAGGGAAGTGAAGGGAAGGGAAGGTGCAGGTAGGGAAGAGAAGGGAAAGGAAGGGAAGGGAAGGGAAGGAAAGGGAAGGGAAGGGAAGGTGCGGGAAGGGAAGGGAAGGTGCGGGAAGGTGCGGGAAGGGAAGGGAAGGGAAGGGAAGGAAAGGGAAGGGAAGGGAAGGGAAGGGAAGGGATGGGAAGGGAAGGGGATGGAAGGGAATGTTAGGGAAGGGAAGGAAAGGGAAGGTGCAGGAAGGTGCGGGAAGGGAGGGGAAGGTGCGGCAAGGTGCGGGAAGGTGCGGGAAGGTGCGGGAAGGTGCGGGAAGGTGCGGGATGGTGCGGGAAGGTGCGGGAAGGTGTGGGAAGGAAAGGTGCGGGAAGGTGCGGGAAGGGAAGGTGCAGGAAGGGAAGGTGCGGGAAGGGAAGGGAAGGAAAGGGAAGGTGCGGGAAGGGGAAGGGAAGGGAAGGGAAGGAAAGGACGGGAAGGGAAGGGAAGGTGCAGGAAGGCAAGGGAAGTTTCGGGAAGAGAAGGGAAGGGAAGGTGCAGGAAGGGAAGGGAAGGTGCAGGAAGGGAAGGGAAGGTGCAGGAAGGGAAGGAAAGGGAAGGGAAAGGCAGGGAAGGGAGGGGAAGGGAAGGGAAGGGAGGGGAGGGGAAGGGAAGGAAAGGGAGGGGAGGGGAAGGGAAGGTGCGGGAAGGTGCGGGAAGGTGTGGGAAGGTGCGGGAAGGTGCGGGAAGGTGCGGGAAGGTGTGGGAACGGAAGGTGCGGGAAGGGAAGGTGCGGGAAGGTGCGGGAAGGTGCGGGAAGGGAATGTGCGGGAAGGGAAGGTGCGGGAAGGGAATGTGCGGAAAGGATAGGGAAGGGAAGGGAAGGGAAGGGAAGGGAAGGGAAGGGAAGGGAGAGGAAGGGAAGGATAGGGAAGGGAAGGAAAGGGAAGGTGCAGGAAGGTGCGGGAAGGGAGGGGAAGGTGCGGCAAGGTGCGGGAAGGTGCGGGAAGATGCGGGAAGGTGCGGAGAGGTGCGGAAAGGGAAGGTGCGGGAAGGTGCGGGAAGGTGCGGGATGGTGCGGGAAGGGAAGGTGTGGGAAGGAAAGGTGCGGGAAGGTGCGGGAAGGGAAGGTGCAGGAAGGGAAGGTCCGGGAAGGGAAGGGAAGGGAAGGGAAGGGAAGGGAAGGGAAGGGAAGGGAAGTGAAGGGAAGGGAAGGGAAGGTGCAGGAAGGCAAGGAAAGGTGCAGGAAGAGAAGGGAAGGGAAGGTGCAGGAAGGGAAGGGAAGGTGCAGGAAGGGAAGGGAAGGTGCAGGAAGGGAAGGAAAGGGAAGGGAAAGGCAGGGAAGGGAGGGGAAGGGAAGGGAAGGGAGGGGAGGGGAAGGGAAGGTGCGCGAAGGTGCAGAAGTAAAGGTGCGGGAAGGTGCGGGAAGGTGCGGGAAGGTGTGGGAACGGAAGGTGCGGGAAGGGAAGGTGCGGGAATGTGCGGGAAGGTGCGGGAAGGGAATGTGCGGGAAGGGAAGGTGCGGGAAGGGAATGTGCAGAAAGGAAAGGGAAGGGAAAGGAGGGGAAAGGAAGGGAAGGGAATGGAAGGGAAGGGAAGGGAAGGTAAGGGAAGGGAAGGGAAAGGAAGGGAAGGGAAGGGAAGGGAAGGTAAGGGAAGGGAAGGGAAAGGAAGGGAAGGGAAGGGAAGGGAAGGGAACGGAAGGGAAGGGAAGGGAAGGGAAGGGAAGGGAAGGGAAGGGAAGGGAAGGGAAGGGAAGGGAAGGGAAAGAAGGGAAGGGAAGGTGCGGGAAGGGAAGCTGAGGGAAGGGAAGGTGCGGGAAGGGAAGGTGAGGGAAGGGAAGGGAAAGGAAGAGAAGGTGAGGGAAGGGAAGGTGCAGGAAAGGAAGGGAAGGGAAGGGAAGGGAAGGTGCGGGAAGGGAAGGTGCATAAAGGGAAGGTGCGGGATTGTGATGGAAGTGAAGGGAAGGGAAGGGAAGGGAAGGGAAGGGAAGGGAAGGGAAGGGAAGGTGCAGGCAGAGAAGGTGCGGGAAGGGAAGGTGCGGGAAGGAAGGTACGGGAAGGGAAGGTGCGGGAAGGTGCGGGAAGGTGCAGGAAGGGAAGGTGCCGGAAGGGAAGGGAAGGTGCGGGAAGGGAAGGGAATGGAAGGGTAGGGAAGTGAAGGGAAGGGAAGGGAAGTTGCGGGAAGGGAAGGGAAGTTGCGGGAAGGGAAGGGAAGGGAAGAGAAGGTGAGGGAAGGGAAGGGAAGGGAAGGGAAGGGAAGGGAATGGAAGGGAAGGGAAGGGAAGGAAAGGGAAGGGAAGGGAAGGGAAGGGAAGGGAAGGGAAGGGAAGGGAAGGGAAGGGAAGGGAAGGGAAGGGAAGGGAACGGAAGGGAAGGGAAGGGAAAGGACGGGAAGGGAAGGGAAGGGACGGGAAGGTGCAGGAAGGTGCAGGAAGGGAAGGGAAGGTGCGGTAAGGGGCGGGAAGGTGCGAGAAGGTGCGGGAAGGGAAGGGAAGTGAAGGGAAGGGAAGGTGCAGGTAGGGAAGAGAAGGGAAAGGAAGGGAAGGGAAGGGAAGGAAAGGGAAGGGAAGGGAAGGTGCGGGAAGGGAAGGGAAGGTGCGGGAAGGTGCGGGAAGGGAAGGGAAGGGAAGGGAAGGAAAGGGAAGGGAAGGGAAGGGAAGGGAAGGGATGGGAAGGGAAGGGGATGGAAGGGAATGTTAGGGAAGGGAAGGAAAGGGAAGGTGCAGGAAGGTGCGGGAAGGGAGGGGAAGGTGCGGCAAGGTGCGGGAAGGTGCGGGAAGGTGCGGGAAGGTGCGGGAAGGTGCGGGATGGTGCGGGAAGGTGCGGGAAGGTGTGGGAAGGAAAGGTGCGGGAAGGTGCGGGAAGGGAAGGTGCAGGAAGGGAAGGTGCGGGAAGGGAAGGGAAGGGAAGGGAAGGTGCGGGAAGGGAAGGGAAGGGAAGGGAAGGGAAAGGACGGGAAAGGAAGGGAAGGTGCAGGAAGGCAAGGGAAGTTTCGGGAAGAGAAGGGAAGGGAAGGTGCAGGAAGGGAAGGGAAGGTGCAGGAAGGGAAGGGAAGGTGCAGGAAGGGAAGGAAAGGGAAGGGAAAGGCAGGGGAAGGGAGGGGAAGGTAAGGGAAGGGAGGGGAGGGGAAGGGAAGGAAAGGGAGGGGAGGGGAAGGGAAGGTGCGGGAAGGTGCAGAAGGGAAGGTGCGGGAAGGTGTGGGAAGGTGCGGGAAGGTGCGGGAAGGTGCGGGAAGGTGTGGGAACGGAAGGTGCGGGAAGGGAAGGTGCGGGAAGGTGCGGGAAGGTGCGGGAAGGGAATGTGCGGGAAGGGAAGGTGCGGGAAGGGAATGTGCGGAAAGGATAGGGAAGGGAAGGGAAGGGAAGGGAAGGGAAGGGAAGGGAAGGGATAGGAAGGGAAGGGAAGGGAATGGAAGGGAAGGGAAGGGAAGGGAAGGGAAGGGAAGGGAAGGGAAGGGAAGGGAAGGGAAGGGAAGGGAAGGGAAGGGAAGGGAAGGGAAGGGAAGGGAAGGGAAGGGAAGGGAAAGGAAGGGAATGTTAGGGAAGGGAAGGAAAGGGAAGGTGCAGGAAGGTGCGGGAATGGAGGGGAAGGTGCGGCCAGGTTCGGGAAGGTGCGGGATGGTGCGGGAAGGGAAGGTGTGGGAAGGAAATGTGCGGGAAGGTGCGGGAAGGGAAGGTGCAGGAAGGGAAGTTGCGGGAAGGGAAGGGAAGGGAAGGGAAGGGAAGGGAAGGGAAGGGAAGGGAAGGGAAGGGAAGGGAAGGGAAGGGAAGGGAAGGGAATGGAAGATGCAGGAAGGCAAGGGAAAGTGCGGAAAGAGAAGGGAAGGGAAGGTGCAGGAAGGGAAGGGAATGTGCAGGAAGGGAAGGGAAGGTGCAAGAAGGGAAGGAAAGGGAAGGGAAAGGCAGGGAATGGAGGGGAAGGGAAGGGAAGTGAGGGGAGGGGAAGGGAAGGGAAGGGAGAGGAGGGGAAGGGAAGGTGCGGGAAGGTGCGGGAAGGTGCGGGAAACTGTGGGAACGGAAGGTGCGGGAAGGGAAGGTGCGGGAAGGTGCGGGAAGGTGAGGGAATGGGAATGTGCAGGAAGGGAAGGTGCGGGAAGGGAATGTGCGGAAAGGAAAGGGAAGGGAAAGGAAGGGAAGGGAAAGGAAGGGAAGGTAAGGGAAGGGAAGGGAAAGGAAGGGAAGGGAAGGGAAGGGAAGGGAAGGGAAGGGAAGGGAAGGGAAGGGAAGGGAAGGGAAGGGAAGGGAAGGGAAGGGAAGGGAAGGTGCAGGCTGAGAAGGTGCGGGAAGGGAAGTTGCAGGAAGGGAAGGTAAAGGAAGGGAAGGTGCAGGAAGGTGCGGGAAGGGAAGGGAAGGTGCAGTAAGAGGCGGGAAGGTGCGGGAAGGTGCGGGAAGGTGCGGGAAGGTGCGGGAAGGTGTGGGAACGGAAGGTGCGGGAAGGTGCGGGAAGGGAATGTGCGGGAAGGGAAGGTGCGGGAAGGGAATGTGCGGAAAGGAAAGGGAAGGGAAAGGAAGGGAAGGGAAAGGAAGGGAAGGTAAGGGAAGGGAAGGGAAAGGAAGGGAAGGGAAGGGAAGGGAAGGGAAGGGAAGGGAAGGGAAGGGAAGGGAAGGGAAGGGAAGGGAAGGGAAGGGAAGGGAAGGGAAGGTGCAGGCTGAGAAGGTGCGGGAAGGGAAGGTGCAGGAAGGGAAGGTAAGGGAAGGGAAGGTGCAGGAAGGTGCGGGAAGGGAAGGGAAGATGAGGTAAGGGGCGGGAAGGTGCGGGAAGGGAAGGGAAGTGAAGGGAAGGGAAGGTGCAGGAAGGGAAGGGAAGGGAAGGGAAGGGAAGGGAAGGGAAGGGAAGGGAAGGGAAGGGAAGGGAAGGGAAGGGAAGGGAAGGGAAGCAAATGGGCGGGAAGGGAAGGGAAGGGAAGTGAAGGGAAGGTGCGGGAAGGGAAGGTGCGGGAAGGGAAGGTGCGGGAAGGTGCGGGAAGGGAAGGTGCGGGAAGGGAAGGGAAGGTGCGGGAAGGGAAGGGAAGGGAAGGGAAGGGAAGGGAAGGGAAGGGAACGGAAGAGAAGGTGCGGGAAGGGAAGGTGCGGGAAGGTGCGGGAAGGTGCGGGAAGGTAAGGTGCGGGAAGGGAAGGTGCGGGAAGGTGATGGAAGTGAAGGGAAGGGAAGGGTAGGGAAGGGAAGGGAAGGGAAGGGAAGGGAAGGGAAGGGAAGGGAAGGGAAGGGAAGGGAAGGGAAGGGAAGGGATTTTGCAGAAAGGGAAGGGAAGGGAAGGTGCGGGAAGGGAAGGTGCGGGAAGGGAAGGTGCGGGAAGGGAAGGGAAGGGAAGGGAAGGGAAGGGAAGGAAAGGGAAATGAAGGGAAGGGAAGGGAAGGGAAGGTGTGGGAAGTAAAGGGAAGGTGCGGGAAGGGTAGGGAAGGGAAGGTGCTGGAAGGTACGGGAAGGGAAGGGAAGTGAAGGGAAGGGAAGGGAAAAGAAGGGAAGTTACGGGAAGGGAAGGAGCAGCAAGGAAAGGTGCGGGAAGGGAAGGGAAGTTGCGAGAAGGGAAGGTGCAGGAAGGGAAGGTGCGGGAAGGAAAGGGAAGGGAAAGGAAGGGAAGGGAAGGGAAGGGAAGGGAAGGGAAGGTGTGTTAAAGGAAGGTGCAGGAAGGGAAGGGGCAGGAAGGGAAGGGAAGTTGCGAGAAGTTGCGTGTAGGGAAGGGAAGGGAAGGGAAGGTGCGGGAAGGGAAGGGAAGGGAAGGTGCGGGAAGGGAAGGGAAGGAAAGAAAAGCGAAGGGAATGGAAGGGAAGGGAAGGGAAGGGAAGGGAAGGTGTGGGAAGGTGCGAGAAATTGCAGGAAGGGAAGGTGCGGGAAGGGAAGGTGCGGGGGGGAAGGAAAGCGAAGGGAAAGGAACGGAAGGGAAGGGAAGGGAAGTGAAGGTGTGTTAAGGGAAGGTGCAGGAAGGGAAGGGGCAGGAAGGGAAGGGAAGGTGCAGGTAGGGAAGAGAAGGGAAAGGAAGGGAAGGGAAGGGAAGGAAAGGGAAGGGAAGGGAAGGTGCGGGAAGGGAAGGGAAGGTGCGGGAAGGTGCGGGAAGGGAAGGGAAGGGAAGGGAAGGAAAGGGAAGGGAAGGGAAGGGAAGGGAAGGGATGGGAAGGGAAGGGGATGGAAGGGAATGTTAGGGAAGGGAAGGAAAGGGAAGGTGCAGGAAGGTGCGGGAAGGGAGGGGAAGGTGCGGCAAGGTGCGGGAAGGTGCGGGAAGGTGCGGGAAGGTGCGGGAAGGTGCGGGATGATGCGGGAAGGTGCGGGAAGGTGTGGGAAGGAAAGGTGCGGGAAGGTGCGGGAAGGGAAGGTGCAGGAAGGGAAGGTGCGGGAAGGGAAGGGAAGGAAAGGGAAGGTGCGGGAAGGGAAGGGAAGGGAAGGGAAGGGAAGGGAAAGGACGGGAAGGGAAGGGAAGGTGCAGGAAGGCAAGGGAAGTTTCGGGAAGAGAAGGGAAGGGAAGGTGCAGGAAGGGAAGGGAAGGTGCAGGAAGGGAAGGGAAGGTGCAGGAAGGGAAGGAAAGGGAAGGGAAAGGCAGGGAAGGGAGGGGAAGGGAAGGGAAGGGAGGGGAGGGGAAGGGAAGGAAAGGGAGGGGAGGGGAAGGGAAGGTGCGGGAAGGTGCAGAAGGGAAGGTGCGGGAAGGTGTGGGAAGGTGCGGAAAGGTGCGGGAAGGTGCGGGAAGGTGTGGGAACGGAAGGTGCGGGAAGGGAAGGTGCGGGAAGGTGCGGGAAGGTGCGGGAAGGGAATGTGCGGGAAGGGAAGGTGCGGGAAGGGAATGTGCGGAAAGGATAGGGAAGGGAAGGGAAGGGAAGGGAAGGGAAGGGAAGGGAGAGGAAGGGAAGGATAGGGAAGGGAAGGAAAGGGAAGGTGCAGGAAGGTGCGGGAAGGGAGGGGAAGGTGCGGCAAGGTGCGGGAAGGTGCGGGAAGATGCGGGAAGGTGCGGAGAGGTGCGGAAAGGGAAGGTGCGGGAAGGTGCGGGAAGGTGCGGGATGGTGCGGGAAGGGAAGGTGTGGGAAGGAAAGGTGCGGGAAGGTGCGGGAAGGGAAGGTGCAGGAAGGGAAGGTCCGGGAAGGGAAGGGAAGGGAAGGGAAGGGAAGGGAAGGGAAGGGAAGGGAAGGGAAGGGAAGGGAAGTGAAGGGAAGGGAAGGGAAGGTGCAGGAAGGCAAGGAAAGGTGCAGGAAGAGAAGGGAAGGGAAGGTGCAGGAAGGGAAGGGAAGGTGCAGGAAGGGAAGGGAAGGTGCAGGAAGGGAAGGAAAGGGAAGGGAAAGGCAGGGAAGGGAGGGGAAGGGAAGGGAAGGGAGGGGAGGGGAAGGGAAGGTGCGCGAAGTTGCAGAAGTAAAGGTGCGGGAAGGTGCGGGAAGGTGCGGGAAGGTGTGGGAACGGAAGGTGCGGGAAGGGAAGGTGCGGGAATGTGCGGGAAGGTGCGGGAAGGGAATGTGCGGGAAGGGAAGGTGCGGGAAGGGAATGTGCAGAAAGGAAAGGGAAGGGAAAGGAGGGGAAAGGAAGGGAAGGGAATGGAAGGGAAGGGAAGGGAAGGTAAGGGAAGGGAAGGGAAAGGAAGGGAAGGGAAGGGAAGGGAAGGGAAGGTAAGGGAAGGGAAGGGAAAGGAAGGGAAGGGAAGGGAAGGGAAGGGAACGGAAGGGAAGGGAAGGGAAGGGAAGGGAAGGGAAGGGAAGGGAAGGGAAGGGAAGGGAAAGAAGGGAAGGGAAGGTGCGGGAAGGGAAGCTGAGGGAAGGGAAGGTGCGGGAAGGGAAGGTGAGGGAAGGGAAGGGAAAGGAAGAGAAGGTGAGGGAAGGGAAGGTGCAGGAAAGGAAGGGAAGGGAAGGGAAGGGAAGGTGCGGGAAGGGAAGGTGCATAAAGGGAAGGTGCGGGATTGTGATGGAAGTGAAGGGAAGGGAAGGGAAGGGAAGGGAAGGGAAGGGAAGGGAAGGGAAGGGAAGGGAAGGTGCAGGCAGAGAAGGTGCGGGAAGGGAAGGTGCGGGAAGGGAAGGTACGGGAAGGGAAGGTGCGGGAAGGTGCGGGAAGGTGCAGGAAGGGAAGGTGCCGGAAGGGAAGGGAAGGTGCGGGAAGGGAAGGGAATGGAAGGGTAGGGAAGTGAAGGGAAGGGAAGGGAAGTTGCGGGAAGGGAAGGGAAGGGAAGAGAAGGTGAGGGAAGGGAAGGGAAGGGAAGGGAAGGGAATGGAAGGGAAGGGAAGGGAAGGAAAGGGAAGGGAAGGGAAGGGAAGGGAAGGGAAGGGAAGGGAAGGGAAGGGAAGGGAAGGGAAGGGAAGGGAAGGGAACGGAAGGGAAGGGAAGGGAAAGGACGGGAAGGGAAGGGAAGGGACGGGAAGGTGCAGGAAGGTGCAGGAAGGGAAGGGAAGGTGCGGTAAGGGGCGGGAAGGTGCGAGAAGGTGCGGGAAGGGAAGGGAAGTGAAGGGAAGGGAAGGTGCAGGTAGGGAAGAGAAGGGAAAGGAAGGGAAGGGAAGGGAAGGAAAGGGAAGGGGAAGGGAAGGTGCGGGAAGGGAAGGGAAGGTGCGGGAAGGTGCGGGAAGGGAAGGGAAGGGAAGGGAAGGAAAGGGAAGGGAAGGGAAGGGAAGGGAAGGGATGGGAAGGGAAGGGGATGGAAGGGAATGTTAGGGAAGTGAAGGAAAGGGAAGGTGCAGGAAGGTGCGGGAAGGGAGGGGAAGGTGCGGCAAGGTGCGGGAAGGTGCGGGAAGGTGCTGGAAGGTGCGGGAAGGTGCGGGATGGTGCGGGAAAGTGCGGGAAGGTGTGGGAAGGAAAGGTGCGGGAAGGTGCGGGAAGGGAAGGTGCAGGAAGGGAAGGTGCGGGAAGGGAAGGGAAGGGAAGGGAAGGTGCGGGAAGGGAAGGGAAGGGAAGGGAAGGGAAAGGACGGGAAGGGAAGGGAAGGTGCAGGAAGGCAAGGGAAGTTTCGGGAAGAGAAGGGAAGGGAAGGTGCAGGAAGGGAAGGGAAGGTGCAGGAAGGGAAGGGAAGGTGCAGGAAGGGAAGGAAAGGGAAGGGAAAGGCAGGGAAGGGAGGGGAAGGGAAGGGAAGGGAGGGGAGGGGAAGGGAAGGAAAGGGAGGGGAGGGGAAGGGAAGGTGCGGGAAGGTGCAGAAGGGAAGGTGCGGGAAGGTGTGGGAAGGTGCGGGAAGGTGCGGGAAGGTGCGGGAAGGTGTGGGAACGGAAGGTGCGGGAAGGGAAGGTGCGGGAAGGTGCGGGAAGGTGCGGGAAGGGAATGTGCGGGAAGGGAAGGTGCGGGAAGGGAATGTGCGGAAAGGATAGGGAAGGGAAGGGAAGGGAAGGGAAGGGAAGGGAAGGGAAGGGATAGGAAGGGAAGGGAAGGGAATGGAAGGGAAGGGAAGGGAAGGGAAGGGAAGGGAAGGGAAGGGAAGGGAAGTGAAGGGAAGGGAAGGGAAGGGAAGGGAAGGGAAGGGAAGGGAAGGGAAGGGAAAGGAAGGGAATGTTAGGGAAGGGAAGGAAAGGGAAGGTGCAGGAAGGTGCGGGAATGGAGGGGAAGGTGCGGCCAGGTTCGGGAAGGTGCGGGATGGTGCGGGAAGGGAAGGTGTGGGAAGGAAATGTGCGGGAAGGTGCGGGAAGGGAAGGTGCAGGAAGGGAAGCTGCGGGAAGGGAAGGGAAGGGAAGGGAAGGGAAGGGAAGGGAAGGGAAGGGAAGGGAAGGGAAGGGAAGGGAATGGAAGATGCAGGAAGGCAAGGGAAAGTGCGGAAAGAGAAGGGAAGGGAAGGTGCAGGAAGGGAAGGGAATGTGCAGGAAGGGAAGGGAAGGTGCAAGAAGGGAAGGAAAGGGAAGGGAAAGGCAGGGAATGGAGGGGAAGGGAAGGGAAGTGAGGGGAGGGGAAGGGAAGGGAAGGGAGAGGAGGGGAAGGGAAGGTGCGGGAAGGTGCGGGAAGGTGCGGGAAGGTGCGGGAAACTGTGGGAACGGAAGGTGCGGGAAGGGAAGGTGCGGGAAGGTGCGGGAAGGTGAGGGAATGGGAATGTGCAGGAAGGGAAGGTGCGGGAAGGGAATGTGCGGAAAGGAAAGGGAAGGGAAAGGAAGGGAAGGGAAAGGAAGGGAAGGTAAGGGAAGGGAAGGGAAAGGAAGGGAAGGGAAGGGAAGGGAAGGGAAGGGAAGGGAAGGGAAGGGAAGGGAAGGGAAGGGAAGGGAAGGGAAGGGAAGGGAAGGGAAGGTGCAGGCTGAGAAGGTGCGGGAAGGGAAGTTGCAGGAAGGGAAGGTAAAGGAAGGGAAGGTGCAGGAAGGTGCGGGAAGGGAAGGGAAGGTGCAGTAAGAGGCGGGAAGGTGCGGGAAGGTGCGGGAAGGTGCGGGAAGGTGCGGGAAGGTGTGGGAACGGAAGGTGCGGGAAGGTGCGGGAAGGGAATGTGCGGGAAGGGAAGGTGCGGGAAGGGAATGTGCGGAAAGGAAAGGGAAGGGAAAGGAAGGGAAGGGAAAGGAAGGGAAGGTAAGGGAAGGGAAGGGAAAGGAAGGGAAGGGAAGGGAAGGGAAGGGAAGGGAAGGGAAGGGAAGGGAAGGGAAGGGAAGGGAAGGGAAGGGAAGGGAAGGGAAGGGAAGGGAAGGTGCAGGCTGAGAAGGTGCGGGAAGGGAAGGTGCAGGAAAGGAAGGTAAGGGAAGGGAAGGTGCAGGAAGGTGCGGGAAGGGAAGGGAAGATGAGGTAAGGGGCGGGAAGGTGCGGGAAGGGAAGGGAAGTGAAGGGAAGGGAAGGTGCAGGAAGGGAAGGGAAGGGAAGGGAAGGGAAGGGAAGGGAAGGGAAGGGAAGGGAAGGGAAGGGAAGCAAATGGGCGGGAAGGGAAGGGAAGGGAAGTGAAGGGAAGGTGCGGGAAGGGAAGGTGCGGGAAGGGAAGGTGCGGGAAGGTGCGGGAAGGGAAGGTGCGGGAAGGGAAGGGAAGGTGCGGGAAGGGAAGGGAAGGGAAGGGAAGGGAAGGGAAGGGAAGGGAACGGAAGAGAAGGTGCGGGAAGGGAAGGTGCGGGAAGGTGCGGGAAGGTGCGGGAAGGTAAGGTGCGGGAAGGGAAGGTGCGGGAAGGTGATGGAAGTGAAGGGAAGGGAAGGGTAGGGAAGGGAAGGGAAGGGAAGGGAAGGGAAGGGAAGGGAAGGGAAGGGAAGGGAAGGGAAGGGAAGGGAAGGGAAGGGAAGGGAAGGGAAGGGAAGGGAAGGGAAGGGAAGGGATTTTGCAGAAAGGGAAGGGAAGGGAAGGTGCGGGAAGGGAAGGTGCGGGAAGGGAAGGTGCGGGAAGGGAAGGGAAGGGAAGGGAAGGGAAGGGAAGGAAAGGGAAATGAAGGGAAGGGAAGGGAAGGGAAGGTGTGGGAAGTAAAGGGAAGGTGCGGGAAGGGTAGGGAAGGGAAGGTGCTGGAAGGTACGGGAAGGGAAGGGAAGTGAAGGGAAGGGAAGGGAAAAGAAGGGAAGTTACGGGAAGGGAAGGAGCAGCAAGGAAATGTGCGGGAAGGGAAGGGAAGTTGCGAGAAGGGAAGGTGCAGGAAGGGAAGGTGCGGGAAGGAAAGGGAAGGGAAAGGAAGGGAAGGGAAGGGAAGGGAAGGGAAGGGAAGGTGTGTTAAAGGAAGGTGCAGGAAGGGAAGGGGCAGGAAGGGAAGGGAAGTTGCGAGAAGTTGCGTGTAGGGAAGGGAAGGGAAGGGAAGGTGCGGGAAGGGAAGGGAAGGGAAGGTGCGGGAAGGGAAGGGAAGGAAAGAAAAGCGAAGGGAATGGAAGGGAAGGGAAGGGAAGGGAAGGGAAGGTGTGGGAAGGTGCGAGAAATTGCAGGAAGGGAAGGTGCGGGAAGGGAAGGTGCGGGAAGGAAAGCGAAGGGAAAGGAACGGAAGGGAAGGGAAGGGAAGTGAAGGTGTGTTAAGGGAAGGTGCAGGAAGGGAAGGGGCAGGAAGGGAAGGGAAGTTGCGGGAAGGTGCGGGAAAGGAAGTTGCGGGAAAGGAAGGTCCGGGAAGGGAAGGTGCGGGAAGGGAAGGTGCGGGAAGGGAAGGGAAGGGAAGGGAAGGTGCGGGAAGGGAAGGTGTGGGAAGGTGCGGGAAGGGAAGGGAAGGGAAGGTGCGGAAAAGGAAGGGAGGGGACAGGAAGGGAAGGGAAGGTGCAGAAGGGAAGGTGCGGGAATGGAAGGTGCAGGAAGGGAAGGTCTGGGAATGTGCGGGAAGGGAAGTCGCGGGAAGGGAAGGAGCGGGAAGGGAAGGTGCGGGAAGGGAAGGGAAGGGATGGTGCAGGAAGGGAAGGGAAGGTGCGGGAATGGAAGCTAAGGGAAGGTGCATGAAGGGAAGAGAAGGGAAGGGAAGGGAAGGGAAGGGAAGGGAAGGGAAGGGAAGGGAAGGGAAGGGAAGGGATAGGATGGGAAAGGAAGGGAAGGTGAGGGAAGGGAAGGGAAGGGAAGGTGCGGAAAGGGAAGGTGCGGGAAGGGAAGGTAAGGGAACGGAAGGGAAGAGAAGGGAAGGTGCGGGAAGGTGCGGGAAGGGAAGGGAAGGGAAGGGAAGGGAAAGTGCAGGAAGGGAAGGGATGGGAAGGGAAGGGAAGGGAAGGTGCGGGAAGGGAAGGGAATGTGCGGGAAGGGAACTGAAGGGAAGGGAAGGTTTGGGAAGGGAAGGGAAGGTGCTGGAAGGAAAGGGAAGGTGAGGGAAGGGAAGAGAAGGTGTGAGAAGGTGCGGGAAGGGAAGGTGCGGGAGGGGAAGGTTCGGGAAAGGAAGGTGTGGGAAGTGAAGGTGCGGGAAGGGAAGGGAAGGGAAGGGAAGGGAAGGGAAGGGAAGGGAAATCAAGGGAAGGGAAGGGAAGGGAAGGGAAGGGAAGGGAAGGGAAGGGAAGGGAAGGGAAGGGAAGGGAAGGGAAGGGAAGGGAAGGGAAGGGAAGGGAAGGGAAGGGAAGGGAAGGGAAGGGAAGGGAAGGTGTGGGAAGTAAAGGG
This sequence comes from Caloenas nicobarica, assembly GCF_036013445.1. NCBI lineage: Eukaryota > Metazoa > Chordata > Aves > Columbiformes > Columbidae > Caloenas > Caloenas nicobarica. The sequence continues at coordinate 92,603 of NW_027017394.1, forward strand.
AAGGTGCGGGAAGGGAAGGGAAGGGAAGGTGCTGGAAAGTACGGGAAGGGAAGGGAAGGGAAGGGAAGGGAAGGGAAGGGAAGGGAAGGGAAGGGAAGTTGCGGGAAGGGAAGGAGCGTCAAGGAAAGGTGCGGGAAGGGAAGGGAAGTTGCGGGAAGGGAAGGTGCAGGAAGGGAAGGTGCGGGAAGGAAAGGGAAGGGAAAGGAAGGGAAGGGAAGGGAAGGGAAGGGAAGGGAAGGGACGGGAAGGTGCGGGAAGGGAAAGTGCGGGAAGGGAAGGGAAGGGAAGGGAAGGGAAGGGAAGGGAAGGGAAGGGAAGGGAAGGGAAGGGAAGGGAAGGGAAGGGAAGGGAAGGGAAGGGAAGGGAAGGGAAAGGAAGGTGCGGGAAGGTGCGGGAAGGGAAGGGAAGGGAAGGTGCAGGAAGGGAAGGGAAGGTGCAGGAAGGGAAGGGAAGGTGCAGGAAGGGAAGGGAAGGGAAGGGAAGGTGCGGGAAGGTGCGGGAAGGGAAGGGAAGGGAAGGGAAGGGAAGGGAAGGGAAAGGAAGGGAAGGGAAGGGAAGGGAGGGGAAGGGAAGGGAATGGAAGGTGAGGGAAGGGAAGGGAAGGGAAGGTGAGGGAAGGGAAGGTGCGGGAGGGGAAGGTGAGGGAAGGAAACGGAAGGGAAGGGAAGGGAAGGTGCGGGAACGGAAGGGAAGGTGTGGGAAGGGAAGGTGAGGGAAGGAAAGTGAAGGGAAGGTGTGTTAAGGGAAGGTGCAGGAAGGCAAGGGGCAGGAAGGGAAGGGAAGTTGAGGGAAGGAGTAGGAAGGGAAGGTGGGGGAAGGGAAGGTGCGGGAACGGAAGCGAAGGGCAGGGATGATGCAGGAAGGGAAGGGAAGGGAAGGTGCGGGTAGTGAAGGGAAGGGAACGTGCAGGAAGGAAAGGGAGGGGAAGGGAAGGGAAGGGAAGGGAAGAGAAGGGAAAGGAATGTGCAGAAGGGAAGGTGCGGAATGGAAAGGGATGGGAAGGGAAGGTGCGGGAAGGGAAGGGAGGGGAAGGGAATGGAAGGGCAGGTGCAGAAGGGAAGGTGCGGAAAGGAAAGGGAAGGGAAGGGAACGGAAGGGAAGGGAAGGGAAGGGAAGGGAAGGGAAGGGAAGGGAAGGTGAGGGAATGGAATGGAAGGGAAGGGAAGGGAAGGGAAGGGATTTTGCAGAAAGGGAAGGGAAGGGAAGGTGCGGGAAGGGAATGTGCGGGAAGGGAAGGTGCGGGAAGGGAAGGGAAGGGAAGGGAAGGGAAGGGAAGGAAAGGGAAATGAAGGGAAGGGAAGGGAAGGGAAGGTGTGGGAAGTAAAGGGAAGGTGCGGGAAGGGAAGGGAAGGGAAGGTGCTGGAAGGTACGGGAAGGGAAGGGAAGTGAAGGGAAGGGAAGGGAAAAGAAGGAAGTTACGGGAAGGGAAGGAGCAGCAAGGAAAGGTGCGGGAAGGGAAGGGAAGTTGCGGGAAGGGAAGGTGCAGGAAGGGAAGGTGCGGGAAGGAAAGGGAAGGGAAAGGAAGGGAAGGGAAGGGAAGGGAAGGGAAGGGAAGGGAAGGGAAGGGAAGGTGTGTTAAAGGAAGGTGCAGGAAGGGAAGGGGCAGGAAGGGAAGGGAAGTTGCGGGAAGGTGCGTGTAGGGAAGGGAAGGGAAGGGAAAGTGCGGGAAGGGAAGGGAAGGGAAGGTGCGGGAAGGGAAGGGAAGGGAAGGTGCGGGAAGGGAAGGGAAGGAAAGAAAAGCGAAGGGAAGGGAAGGGAAGGGAAGGGAAGGGAAGGGAAGGGAAGGGAAGGGAAGGGAAGGGAAGGGAAGGGAAGGGAAGGGAAGGTGTGGGAAGGTGCGAGAAAGTGCAGGAAGGGAAGGTGCGGGAAGGGAATGTGCGGGAAGGGAAGGGAAGGGAAGGTGCGGGAAGGGAAGGGAAGGAAAGAAAAGCGAAGGGAAGGGAAGGGAAGGGAAGGGAAGGGAAGGGAAGGGAAGGTGTGGGAAGGTGCGAGAAAGTGCAGGAAGGGAAGGTGCGGGAAAGGAAGGTGCGGGAAAGGAAGGTCCAGGAAGGGAAGGTGCGGGAAGGGAAGGTGCGGGAAGGGAAGGGAAGGGAAGGTGCGGGAAGGGAAGGTGTGGGAAGGTGCGGGAAGGGAAGGGAAGGGAAGGTGCGGAAAAGGAAGGGAGGGGACGGGAAGGGAAGGGAAGGTGCAGAAGGGAAGGTGCGGGAATGGAAGGTGCAGGAAGGGAAGGTCTGGGAATGTGCGGGAAGGGAAATCGCGGGAAGGGAAGGAGCGGGAAGGGAAGGTGCGGGAAGGGAAGGGAAGGGATGGTGCAGGAAGGGAAGGGAAGGTGCGGGAATTGAAGCTAAGGGAAGGTGCATGAAGGGAAGAGAAGGGAAGGGAAGGGAAGGGAAGGGAAGGGAAGGGAAGGGAAGGGAAGGGAAGGGAAGGGAAGGGAAGGGAAGGGAAGGGAAGGGAAGGGATAGGATGGGAAAGGAAGGGAAGGTGAGGGAAGGGAAGGGAAGGGAAGGGAAGGTGCGGAAAGGGAAGGTGCGGGAAGGGAAGGTAAGGGAAGGGAAGGGAAGAGAAGGGAAGGTGCGGGAAGGTGCGGGAAGGGAAGGGAAGGGAAGGGAAGGGAAAGTGCAGGAAGGGAAGGGATGGGAAGGGAAGGGAAGGGAAGGTGCGGGAAGGGAAGGGAATGTGCGGGAAGGGAACTGAAGGGAAGGGAAGGTTTGGGAAGGGAAGGGAAGGTGCGGGAAGGTGCGAGAAGTTGCGGGAAGGTAAGGGAATGGAAGGGAAGGAAGGGAAAATGCGGGAAGGGATGTTGCGGGAAGGGAAGGTGCGGGAAGGTGCGGGAAGGTGCGGGAAGGTGCGGGAAGGGAAGGTGCAGGAAGGGAAGGTATGGGTAGGGAAGGGAAGTGAAGGTGCGGGAAGGGAAGGGAAGGTGCAGGAAGGGAATGGAAGGGAAGGGAAGCTGTGGGAAGGGAAGGGAAGGTGCGGGAAGGGAAGGTACGGGAAGGGAAGGTGCGGGAAGGAAAGGGAAGGTGAGGGAAGGGAAGGGAAGGTGTGAGAAGGTGCGGGAAGGGAAGGTGCGGGAGGGGAAGGTTCGGGAAGGGAAGGTGTGGGAAGTGAAGGTGCGGGAAGGGAAGGGAAGGGAAGGAAAGGGAAGGGAAGGGAAGGGAAGGGAAGGGAAGGGAAGGGAAGGGAAATGAAGGGAAGGGAAGGGAAGGGAAGGGAAGGGAAGGGAAGGGAAGGGAAGGGAAGGGAAGGGAAGAGAAGGGAAGGTGTGGGAAGTAAAGGAAGGTGCGGGAAGGGAAGGGAAGGGAAGGTGCTGGAAAGTCCGGGAAGGGAAGGGAAGGGAAGGGAAGTTGCGGGAAGGGAAGGAGCGTCAAGGAAAGGTGCGGGAACGGAAGGGAAGTTGCGGGAAGGGAAGGTGCAGGAAGGGAAGGTGCGGGAAGGAAAGGGAAGGGAAAGGAAGGGAAGGGAAGGGAAGGGAAGGGAAGGGAAGGGAAGGGACGGGAAGGTGCGGGAAGGGAAAGTGCGGGAAGGGAAGGGAAGGGAAGGGAAGGGAAGGGAAGGGAAGGGAAGGGAAGGGAAGGGAAGGGAAGGGAAGGGAAGGGAAGGGAAGGGAAGGGAAGGGAAGGGAAAGGAAGGTGCGGGAAGGTGCGGGAAGGGAAGGGAAGGGAAGGGAAGGGAAGTGCAGGAAGGGAAGGGAAGGTGCGGGAAGGGAAGGTGAGGGAAGGGAAGGTGCAGGAGGGGAAGGGAAGGTGCGGGAAGGGAAGCTAAGGGAAGGTGCAGTAAGGGAAGAGAAGGGAAGGGAAGGGAAGGGAAGGGAAGGGAAGGGAAAGGAAGGGAAGGGAAGGGAAGGGAGGGGAAGGGAAGGGAAGGGAATGGAAGGTGAGGGAAGGGAAGGGAATGGAAGGTGAGGGAAGGGAAGGTGCGGGAGGGGAAGGTGAGGGAAGGAAACGGAAGGGAAGGGAAGGGAAGGTGCGGGAACGGAAGGGAAGGTGTGGGAAGGGAAGGTGAGGGAAGGAAAGTGAAGGGAAGGTGTGTTAAGGGAAGGTGCAGGAAGGCAAGGGGCAGGAAGGGAAGGGAAGTTGAGGGAAGGAGTAGGAAGGGAAGGTGGGGGAAGGGAAGGTGCGGGAACGGAAGCGAAGGGCAGGGATGATGCAGGAAGGGAAGGGAAGGGAAGGTGCGGGTAGGGAAGGGAAGGGAAGGTGCACGAAGGGAAGGGAGGGGAAGGGAAGGGAAGGGAAGGGAAGAGAAGGGAAAGGAAGGTGCAGAAGGGAAGGTGCGGAATGGAAAGGGATGGGAAGGGAAGGTGCGGGAAGGGAAGGGATGGGAAGGGAATGGAAGGGCAGGTGCAGAAGGGAAGGTGCGGAAAGGAAAGAGAAGGGAAGGGAACGGAAGGGAAGGGAAGGGAAGGGAAGGGAAGGGAAGGGAAGGGAAGGGAAGGGAAGGTGAGGGAATGGAATGGAAGGGAAGGGAAGGGAAGGGAAGGGATTTTGCAGAAAGGGAAGGGAAGGGAAGGTGCGGGAAGGGAATGTGCGGGAAGGGAAGGTGCGGGAAGGGAAGGGAAGGGAAGGGAAGGGAAGGGAAGGGAAGGGAAGGGAAGGGAAGGGAAGGAAAGGGAAATGAAGGGAAGGGAAGGGAAGGGAAGGTGTGGGAAGTAAAGGGAAGGTGCGGGAAGGGAAGGGAAGGGAAGGTGCTGGAAGGTACGGGAAGGGAAGGGAAGTGAAGGGAAGGGAAGGGAAAAGAAGGGAAGTTACGGGAAGGGAAGGAGCAGCAAGGAAAGGTGCGGGAAGGGAAGGGAAGTTGCGGGAAGGGAAGGTGCAGGAAGGGAAGGTGCGGGAAGGAAAGGGAAGGGAAAGGAAGGGAAGGGAAGGGAAGGGAAGGGAAGGGAAGGGAAGGGAAGGTGTGTTAAAGGAAGGTGCAGGAAGGGAAGGGGCAGGAAGGGAAGGGAAGTTGCGGGAAGGTGCGTGTAGGGAAGGGAAGGGAAGGGAAAGTGCGGGAAGGGAAGGGAAGGGAAGGTGCGGGAAGGGAAGGGAAGGGAAGGTGCGGGAAGGGAAGGGAAGGAAAGAAAAGCGAAGGGAAGGGAAGGGAAGGGAAGGGAAGGGAAGGGAAGGGAAGGGAAGGGAAGGGAAGGTGTGGGAAGGTGCGAGAAAGTGCAGGAAGGGAAGGTGCGGGAAGGGAATGTGCGGGAAGGGAAGGGAAGGGAAGGTGCGGGAAGGGAAGGGAAGGAAAGAAAAGCGAAGGGAAGGGAAGGGAAGGGAAGGGAAGGGAAGGGAAGGGAAGGGAAGGGAAGGTGTGGGAAGGTGCGAGAAAGTGCAGGAAGGGAAGGTGCGGGAAGGGAAGGTGCGGGAAGGGAAGCGAAGGGAAAGGAAGGGAAGGGAAGGGAAGGGAAGTGAAGGTGTGTTAAGGGAAGGTGCAGGAAGGGAAGGGGCAGGAAGGGAAGGGAAGTTGCGGGAAGGTGCGGGAAAGGAAGGTGCGGGAAAGGAAGGTCCAGGAAGGGAAGGTGCGGGAAGGGAAGGTGCGGGAAGGGAAGGGAAGGGAAGGTGCGGGAAGGGAAGGTGTGGGAAGGTGCGGGAAGGGAAGGGAAGGGAAGGTGCGGAAAAGGAAGGGAGGGGACGGGAAGGGAAGGGAAGGTGCAGAAGGGAAGGTGCGGGAATGGAAGGTGCAGGAAGGGAAGGTCTGGGAATGTGCGGGAAGGGAAATCGCGGGAAGGGAAGGAGCGGGAAGGGAAGGTGCGGGAAGGGAAGGGAAGGGATGGTGCAGGAAGGGAAGGGAAGGTGCGGGAATGGAAGCTAAGGGAAGGTGCATGAAGGGAAGAGAAGGGAAGGGAAGGGAAGGGAAGGGAAGGGAAGGGAAGGGAAGGGAAGGGAAGGGAAGGGAAGGGAAGGGAAGGGAAGGGAAGGGAAGGGAAGGGAAGGGAAGGGAAGGGATAGGATGGGAAAGGAAGGGAAGGTGAGGGAAGGGAAGGGAAGGGAAGGTGCGGAAAGGGAAGGTGCGGGAAGGGAAGGTAAGGGAAGGGAAGGGAAGAGAAGGGAAGGTGCGGGAAGGTGCGGGAAGGGAAGGGAAGGGAAGGGAAGGGAAAGTGCAGGAAGGGAAGGGATGGGAAGGGAAGGGAAGGGAAGGTGCGGGAAGGGAAGGGAATGTGCGGGAAGGGAACTGAAGGGAAGGGAAGGTTTGGGAAGTGAAGGGAAGGTGCGGGAAGGTGCGAGAAGTTGCGGGAAGGTAAGGGAATGGAAGGGAAGGAAGGGAAAATGCGGGAAGGGATGTTGCGGGAAGGGAAGGTGCGGGAAGGTGCGGGAAGGTGCGGGAAGGTGCGGGAAGGGAAGGTGCAGGAAGGGAAGGTATGGGTAGGGAAGGGAAGTGAAGGTGCGGGAAGGGAAGGGAAGGTGCAGGAAGGGAATGGAAGGGAAGGGAAGCTGTGGGAAGGGAAGGGAAGGTGCGGGAAGGGAAGGTACGGGAAGGGAAGGTGCGGGAAGGAAAGGGAAGGTGAGGGAAGGGAAGGGAAGGTGTGAGAAGGTGCGGGAAGGGAAGGTGCGGGAGGGGAAGGTTCGGGAAGGGAAGGTGTGGGAAGTGAAGGTGCGGGAAGGGAAGGGAAGGGAAGGAAAGGGAAGGGAAGGGAAGGGAAGGGAAGGGAAGGGAAGGGAAGGGAAATGAAGGGAAGGGAAGGGAAGGGAAGGGAAGGGAAGGGAAGGGAAGGGAAGGGAAGGGAAGGGAAGGGAAGGGAAGGGAAGGGAAGGGAAGGGAAGGGAAGGGAAGGTGTGGGAAGTAAAGGGAAGGTGCGGGAAGGGAAGGGAAGGGAAGGTGCTGGAAAGTCCGGGAAGGGAAGGGAAGGGAAGGGAAGTTGCGGGAAGGGAAGGAGCGTCAAGGAAAGGTGCGGGAACGGAAGGGAAGTTGCGGGAAGGGAAGGTGCAGGAAGGGAAGGTGCGGGAAGGAAAGGGAAGGGAAAGGAAGGGAAGGGAAGGGAAGGGAAGGGAAGGGAAGGGAAGGGACGGGAAGGTGCGGGAAGGGAAAGTGCGGGAAGGGAAGGGAAGGGAAGGGAAGGGAAGGGAAGGGAAGGGAAGGGAAGGGAAGGGAAGGGAAGGGAAGGGAAGGGAAGGGAAGGGAAAGGAAGGTGCGGGAAGGTGCGGGAAGGGAAGGGAAGGGAAGGGAAGGGAAGGTGCAGGAAGGGAAGGGAAGGTGCAGGAAGGGAAGGGAAGGGAAGGGAAGGGAAGGGAAGGGAAGGGAAGGGAAGGGAAGGGAAGGGAAGGGAAGTGCAGGAAGGGAAGGGAAGGTGCGGGAAGGGAAGGTGAGGGAAGGGAAGGTGCAGGAGGGGAAGGGAAGGTGCGGGAAGGGAAGCTAAGGGAAGGTGCAGTAAGGGAAGAGAAGGGAAGGGAAGGGAAGGGAAGGGAAGGGAAGGGAAAGGAAGGGAAGGGAAGGGAAGGGAGGGGAAGGGAAGGGAAGGGAATGGAAGGTGAGGGAAGGGAAGGGAATGGAAGGTGAGGGAAGGGAAGGTGCGGGAGGGGAAGGTGAGGGAAGGAAACGGAAGGGAAGGGAAGGGAAGGTGCGGGAACGGAAGGGAAGGTGTGGGAAGGGAAGATGAGGGAAGGAAAGTGAAGGGAAGGTGTGTTAAGGGAAGGTGCAGGAAGGCAAGGGGCAGGAAGGGAAGGGAAGTTGAGGGAAGGAGTAGGAAGGGAAGGTGGGGGAAGGGAAGGTGCGGGAACGGAAGCGAAGGGCAGGGATGATGCAGGAAGGGAAGGGAAGGGAAGGTGCGGGTAGGGAAGGGAAGGGAAGGTGCACGAAGGGAAGGGAGGGGAAGGGAAGGGAAGGGAAGGGAAGAGAAGGGAAAGGAAGGTGCAGAAGGGAAGGTGCGGAATGGAAAGGGATGGGAAGGGAAGGTGCGGGAAGGGAAGGGATGGGAAGGGAATGGAAGGGCAGGTGCAGAAGGGAAGGTGCGGAAAGGAAAGGGAAGGGAAGGGAACGGAAGGGAAGGGAAGGGAAGGGAAGGGAAGGGAAGGGAAGGTGCGAGAAGGTGCGGGAAGGGAATGTGTGGGGAGGGAAGTTGAGGGAAGAGAAGGTGCTGGAAGGGAAGGTGCTGGAAGGAAAGGGAAGGGAAAGGAAGGGAAGGGAAGGGAAGAGAAGGGAAGGGAAGGGAAGGGAAGGTGTGTTAAGGGAAGGTGCAGGAAGGTAAGGGGAAGGAAGGGAAGGGAAGTTGCGGGAAGGTGCGCGAAGGGAAGGTGCGGGAAGTGAAGGTACGGGAAGGGAAGGGAAGGGAAGGGATGATGCGGGAAGGTAAGGGAAGGGAAGGTGCGGGAAGGGAAGGGAGGGGAAGGGAAGGGAAGGGAAGGAAAGGTGCAGAAGGTAAGGTGCGGAAAGGAAAGAGAAGGGAAGGGAAGGGAAGGGAAGCGACGGGAAGGTGCGGGAAGGTGCGAGAAGGTGCGGGAAGGGAAGGCGCGGGACGGGAAGGTGTGGGAATGGAAGGTGCAGGAAGGGAATGTGCGGGTAGGTGCGGGAAGGGAAGGTGCGGGAAGGTTCCAGAATGTGCGGAAAGGGAAGGGAAGGGAAGGGAAGGGAAGGGAAGGGAAGGGAAGGGAAGGGAAGGTGCAGGAAGGGAAGGGAAGGTGCGGGAAGGGAAGCTAAGGGAAGGTGCAGTAAGGGAAGAGAAGGGAAGGGAAGGTGCGGGAAGGGAAGGTGCGGGAAGGGAAGGGAAGGGAGGTAAAGGGAAGGGAAGGGAAGGGAAGGTTAGGGAAGGGAAGGGAAGGGAAGGTGCGGGAAGGGAAGGTCTGGGAAGGGAAGGGAAGGGAAGAGAAGGGGAGGTGCGGGAAGGGAAGGGAAGGGAAGGGAAGGGAAGGTGCAGGAAGGGAAGGGATGGGAAGGGAAGATGAGGGAACGTGCGGGAAGGGAAGGGAAGGTGCGGATAGGGAATGGAAGGGAACGGAAGGTGTGGGAACGTAAGGGAAGGTGAGGGAAGGTGCGAGAAGGTGCGGGAAGGTACGGGAATGTACGGGAAGGGAAGGGAAAGTGCGGGAAGGGAAGTTGCGGGAAGGGAAGGGAAGGTGCTGGAACGGAAGGTGCAGGAATGGAGGGAAGGTGCGTGAAGAGAAGGTGCTGGAAAGGAAGGTGCGGGAAGGGAAGGTGAGGGAAGGGAAGGTGCGGGAAGGTGCGGGAAGGGAAGGTGCGGGAAGGGAAGGTGCGGGAAGGGAAGGGAAGGTAAGGGAAGGGAAGGGAAGGGAAGGGAGGGGAAGGGAAGGGAAGTTGCTGGAAGGGAAGGTGTGGGAAGGTGCGGAAAGGTGCGGGAAGGTGCGGAAAGGGAATGGAAGCGAAGGGTCGGGAAGGGAAGGGAAGGGAAGGGAAGGTTCGGGAAGTAAAGTGAAGGTGCAGGAAGGGAAGGTGCAGCAAGGGAAGTTAAGGTGCGTGAAGGTGCGAGAAGGTGCGGGAATGTACGGGAAGGTACGGGAAGTAAAGGTGCGGGAAGGTGCGCGAAGGTGCGCGTAGGTGCAGGAAGGGAAGGTGCGGGAAGGAAAGGGAAGGTGAGGGAAGGGAAGGGAAGGTGTGAGAAGGTGCGGGAAGGGAAGGTGCAGGAGGGGAAGTTTCGGGAAGGGAAGGTGCGGGAAGTGAAGGTGCGGGAAGGGAAGGGAAGGGAAGGGAAGGGAAGGGAAGGGAAGGGAAATGAAGGGAAGGGAAGGGAAGGGAAGGGAAGGGAAGGGAAGGGAAGGGAAGGGAAGGGAAGGGAAGGGAAGGTGTGGGAAGGGAAGGGAAGGGAAGGGAAGGGAAGGGAAGGGAAGGTGCTGGAAAGTACGGGAAGGGAAGGGAAGGGAAGGGAAGTTGCGGGAAGGGAAGGAGCGGCAAGGAAAGGTGCGGGAAGGGAAGGGAAGTTGCGGGAAGGGGAGGTGCAGGAAGGGAAGGTGCGGGAAGGAAAGGGAAGGGAAAGGAAGGGAAGGGAAGGGAAGGGAAGGGAAGGGAAGGGTAGGGAAGGGAAGGGAAGGGAAGGGAAGGGAAGGGAAGGGAAGGGAAGGGAAGGGAAGGGAAGGGAAGGGAAGGGAAGGGAAGGGAAGGGAAGGGAAGGGAAGGGAAGGGAAGGGAAGGGAAAGGAAGGTGCGGGAAGGGAAGGGAAGGGAAGGGAAGGGAAGTGAAGGTGCAGGAAGGGAAGGGAAGGTGCAGGAAGGGAAGGGAAGGGAAGGGAAGGGAAGGGAAGGGAAGGGAAGGGAAGGGAAGGGAAGGGAAGGGAAGGGAAGGGAAGGGAAGGGAAGGGAAGGGAAGGGAAGTGCAGGAAGGGAAGGGAAGGTGCGGGAAGGGAAGGTGAGGGAAGGGAAGGTGCAGGAGGGGAAGGGAAGGTGCGGGAAGGGAAGGGAAGGGAAGGGAAGGGAAGGGAAGGGAAGGGAAAGGAAAGGAAGGGAAGGGAAGGTAAGGGAAAGGAAGGGAAAGGAAGGGAAGGGAAGGGAAGGGAGGGGAAGGGAAGGGAAGGGAATGGAAGGTGAGGGAAGGGAAGGGAAGGGAAGGTGAGGGAAGGGAAGGTGCGGGAGGGGAAGGTGAGGGAAGGAAACGGAAGGGAAGGGAAGGGAAGGTGCGGGAACGGAAGGGAAGGTGTGGGAAGGGAAGGTGAGGGAAGGAAAGTGAAGGGAAGGTGTGTTAAGGGAAGGTGCAGGAAGGCAAGGGGCAGGAAGGGAAGGGAAGTTGAGGGAAGGAGTAGGAAGGGAAGGTGGGGGAAGGGAAGGTGCGGGAAGGGGAGCGAAGGGCAGGGATGATGCAGGAAGGGAAGGGAAGGGAAGGTGCGGGTAGGGAAGGGATGGGAAGGTGCAGGAAGGGAAGGGAGGGGAAGGGAAGGGAAGGGAAGGGAAGGGAAGAGAAGGGAAAGGAAGGTGCAGAAGAAAAGGTGCGGAATGGAAAGGGATGGGAAGGGAAGGTGCGGGAAGGGAAGGGAGGGGAAGGGAAGGGAATGGAAGGGCAGGTGCAGAAGGGAAGGTGCGGAAAGGAAAGGGAAGGGAATGGAAGGGCAGTTGCAGAAGGGAAGGTGCGGAAAGGAAAGGGAAGGGAAGGGAAGGGAAGGGAAGGGAAGGGAAGGGAAGGGAAGGGAAGGGAAGGGAAGGGAAGGGAAGGGAAGGGAAGGTGCGAGAAGGTGCGGGAAGGGAAGGTGTGGGGAGGGAAGTTGAGGGAAGAGAAGGTGCTGGAAGGGAAGGTGAGGGAAGGAAAGGGAAGGGAAAGGAAGGGAAGGGAAGGGAAGAGAAGGGAAGGGAAGGGAAGGTGCGGGAAGGGAAGGTCTGGGAAGGGAAGGGAAGGGAAGAGAAGGGGAGGTGCGGGAAGGGAAGGGAAGGGAAGGGAAGGGAAGGTGCAGGAAGGGAAGGGATGGGAAGGGAAGGTGAGGGAACGTGCGGGAAGGGAAGGGAAGGTGCGGATAGGGAATGGAAGGGAACGGAAGGTGTGGGAACGTAAGGGAAGGTGAGGGAAGGTGCGAGAAGGTGCGGGAAGGTACGGGAATGTACGGGAAGGGAAGGGAAGGTGCGGGAAGGGAAGTTGCGGGAATGGAGGGAAGGTGCGTGAAGAGAAGGTGCTGGAAAGGAAGGTGCGGGAAGGGAAGGTGCGGGAAGGTGCGGGAAGGGAAGGTGCGGGAAGGGAAGGTGCGGGAAGGGAAGGGAAGGTGCGGGAAGGGAAGGGAAGGGAAGGGAAGGGAAGGGAAGGGAGGGGAAGGGAAGGGAAGTTGTTGGAAGGGAAGGTGTGGGAAGGTGCGGAAAGGTGCGGGAAGGTGCGGAAAGGGAATGGAAGCGAAGGGTCGGGAAGGGAAGGGAAGGGAAGGGAAGGTGCGGGAAGTAAAGTGAAGGTGCAGGAAGGGAAGGTGCAGCAAGGGAAGTTAAGGTGCGTGAAGGTGCGAGAAGGTGTGGGAATGTACGGGAAGGTACGGGAAGTAAAGGTGCGGGAAGGTGCGCGAAGGTGCGCGTAGGTGCAGGAAGGGAAGGTGCGGGAAGGAAAGGGAAGGTGAGGGAAGGGAAGGGAAGGTGTGAGAAGGTGCGGGAAGGGAAGGTGCAGGAGGGGAAGTTTCGGGAAGGGAAGGTGCGGGAAGTGAAGGTGCGGGAAGGGAAGGGAAGGGAAGGGAAGGGAAGGTGCGGGAAGGGAAGGGAAGGGAAGGTAAGGGAAATGAAGGAAAGGGAAGGGAAGGGAAGGGAAGGGAAGGGAAGGGAAGGGAAGGGAAGGGAAGGGAAGGGAAGGGAAGGGAAGGGAAGGTGTGGGAAGGGAAGGGAAGGGAAGGGAAGGGAAGGTGCTGGAAAGTACAGGAAGGGAAGGGAAGGGAAGGGAAGGGAAGGGAAGGGAAGTTGCGGGAAGGGAAGGAGCGGCAAGGAAAGGTGCGGGAAGGGAAGGGAAGTTGCGGGAAGGGAAGGTGCAGGAAGGGAAGGTGCGGGAAGGAAAGGGAAGAGAAAGGAAGGGAAGGGAAGGGAGGGGAAGGTGCGGGAAGGGAAGGTGCGGGAAGGGAAGGTGCGGGAAGGGAAGGGTAGGGAAGGGAAGGGAAGGGAAGGGAAGGGAAGGGAAGGGAAGGGAAGGGAAGGGAAGGGAAGGGAAGGGAAGGGAAGGGAAGGGAAGGGAAAGGAAGGTGCGGGAAGGGAAGGGAAGGGAAGGGAAGGGAAGGTGCAGGAAGGGAAGGGAAGGTGCAGGAAGGGAAGGGAAGGGAAGGGAAGGTGCAGGAAGGGAAGGGAAGGGAAGGGAAGGGAAGGGAAGGGAAGGGAAGGGAAGGGAAGGGAAGGGAAGGGAAGGGAAGGGAAGGGAAGGGAAGGGAAGGGAAGGGAAGGGAAGTGCAGGAAGGGAAGGGAAGGTGCGGGAAGGGAAGGTGAGGGAAGGGAAGGTGCAGGAGGGGAAGGGAAGGTGCAGGAAGGGAAGCTAAGGGAAGGTGCATTAAGGGAAGAGAAGGGAAGGGAAGGGAAGGGAAGGGAAGGGAAAGGAAGGGAAGGGAAGGGAAGGGAAGGGAAAGGAAGGGAAGGGAAGGGAAGGGAGGGGAAGGGAAGGGAAGGGAATGGAAGGTGAGGGAAGGGAAGGGAAGGGAAGGTGAGGGAAGGGAAGGTGCGGGAGGGGAAGGTGAGGGAAGGAAACGGAAGGGAAGGGAAGGGAAGGTGCGGAACGGAAGGGAAGGTGTGGGAAGGGAAGGTGAGGGAAGGAAAGTGAAGGGAAGGTGTGTTAAGGGAAGGTGCAGGAAGGCAAGGGGCAGGAAGGGAATGTGCGGGTAGGTGCGGGAAGGGAAGGTGCGGGAAGGTTCCAGAATGTGCGGAAAGGGAAGGGAAGGGAAGGGAAGGGAAGGGAAGGGAAGGGAAGGTGCAGGAAGGGAAGGGAAGGTGCGGGAAGGGAAGCTAAGGGAAGGTGCAGTAAGGGAAGAGAAGGGAAGGGAAGGTGCGGGAAGGGAAGGTGCGGGAAGGGAAGGGAAGGGAGGTAAAGGGAAGGGAAGGGAAGGGAAGGTTAGGGAAGGGAAGGGAAGGGAAGGTGCGGGAAGGGAAGGTCTGGGAAGGGAAGGGAAGGGAAGAGAAGGGGAGGTGCGGGAAGGGAAGGGAAGGGAAGGGAAGGGAAGGGAAGGTGCAGGAAGGGAAGGGATGGGAAGGGAAGATGAGGGAACGTGCGGGAAGGGAAGGGAAGGTGCGGATAGGGAATGGAAGGGAACGGAAGGTGTGGGAACGTAAGGGAAGGTGAGGGAAGGTGCGAGAAGGTGCGGGAAGGTACGGGAATGTACGGGAAGGGAAGGGAAAGTGCGGGAAGGGAAGTTGCGGGAAGGGAAGGGAAGGTGCTGGAAGGGAAGGTGCAGGAATGGAGGGAAGGTGCGTGAAGAGAAGGTGCTGGAAAGGAAGGTGCGGGAAGGGAAGGTGAGGGAAGGGAAGGTGCGGGAAGGTGCGGGAAGGGAAGGTGCGGGAAGGGAAGTTGCGGGAAGGGAAGGGAAGGTAAGGGAAGGGAAGGGAAGGGAAGGGAGGGGAAGGGAAGGGAAGTTGCTGGAAGGGAAGGTGTGGGAAGGTGCGGAAAGGTGCGGGAAGGTGCGGAAAGGGAATGGAAGCGAAGGGTCGGGAAGGGAAGGGAAGGGAAGGGAAGGGAAGGTTCGGGAAGTAAAGTGAAGGTGCAGGACGGGAAGGTGCAGCAAGGGACGTTAAGGTGCGTGAAGGTGCGAGAAGGTGCGGGAATGTACGGGAAGGTACGGGAAGTAAAGGTGCGGGAAGGTGCGCGAAGGTGCGCGTAGGTGCAGGAAGGGAAGGTGCGGGAAGGAAAGGGAAGGTGAGGGAAGGGAAGGGAAGGTGTGAGAAGGTGCGGGAAGGGAAGGTGCAGGAGGGGAACTTTCGGGAAGGGAAGGTGCGGGAAGTGAAGGTGCGGGAAGGGAAGGGAAGGGAAGGGAAGGGAAGGGAAGGGAAGGGAAGGGAAGGGAAGGGAAGGGAAATGAAGGGAAGGGAAGGGAAGGGAAGGGAAGGGAAGGGAAGGGAAGGGAAGGGAAGGGAAGGGAAGGGAAGGGAAGGGAAGGGAAGGGAAGGTGTGGGAAGGGAAGGAAGGGAAGGTAAGGGAAGGGAAGGGAAGGTGCTGGAAAGTACGGGAAGGGAAGGGAAGGGAAGGGAAGGGAAGTTGCGGGAAGGGAAGGAACGGCAAGGAAAGGTGCGGGAAGGGAAGGGAAGTTGCGGGAAGAGGAGGTGCAGGAAGGGAAGGTGCGGGAAGGAAAGGGAAGGGAAAGGAAGGGAAGGGAAGGGAAGGGAAGGGAAGGGAAGGGAAGGTGCGGGAAGGGAAAGTGCGGGAAGGGAAGGGAAGGGAAGGGAAGGGAAGGGAAGGGAAGGGAAGGGAAGGGTAGGGAAGGGAAGGGAAGGGAAGGGAAGGGAAGGGAAGGGAAGGGAAGGGAAGGGAAGGGAAGGGAAGGGAAGGGAAGGGAAGGGAAGGGAAGGGAAGGGAAGGGAAGGGGAAGGGAAGGGAAGGGAAGGGAAAGGAAGGTGCGGGAAGGGAAGGGAAGGGAAGGGAAGGGAAGGGAAGGGAAGGTGCAGGAAGGGAAGGGAAGGTGCAGGAAGGGAAGGGAAGGGAAGGGAAGGGAAGGGAAGGGAAGGGAAGGGAAGGGAAGGGAAGGGAAGTGCAGGAAGGGAAGGGAAGGTGCGGGAAGGGAAGGTGAGGGAAGGGAAGGTGCAGGAGGGGAAGGGAAGGTGCGGGAAGGGAAGGGAAGGGAAGGGAAGGGAAGGGAAAGGAAAGGAAGGGAAGGGAAGGGAAGGTAAGGGAAAGGAAGGGAAAGGAAGGGAAGGGAAGGGAAGGGAAGGGAGGGGAAGGGAAGGGAAGGGAATGGAAGGTGAGGGAAGGGAAGGGAAGGGAAGGTGAGGGAAGGGAAGGTGCGGGAGGGGAAGGTGAGGGAAGGAAACGGAAGGGAAGGGAAGGGAAGGTGCGGGAACGGAAGGGAAGGTGTGGGAAGGGAAGGTGAGGGAAGGAAACTGAAGGGAAGGTGTGTTAAGGGAAGGTGCAGGAAGGCAAGGGGCAGGAAGGGAAGGGAAGTTGAGGGAAGGAGTAGGAAGGGAAGGTGGGGGAAGGGAAGGTGCGGGAAGGGGAGCGAAGGGCAGGGATGATGCAGGAAGGGAAGGGAAGGGAAGGTGCGGGTAGGGAAGGGATGGGAAGGTGCAGGAAGGGAAGGGAGGGGAAGGGAAGGGAAGGGAAGGGAAGAGAAGGGAAAGGAAGGTGCAGAAGGGAAGGTGCGGAATGGAAAGGGATGGGAAGGGAAGGTGCGGGAAGGGAAGGGAGGGGAAGGGAAGGGAATGGAAGGGCAGGTGCAGAAGGGAAGGTGCGGAAAGGAAAGGGAAGGGAATGGAAGGGCAGTTGCAGAAGGGAAGGTGCGGAAAGGAAAGGGAAGGGAAGGGAAGGGAAGGGAAGGGAAGGGAAGGGAAGGGAAGGGAAGGGAAGGGAAGGGAAGGTGCGAGAAGGTGCGGGAAGGGAAGGTGTGGGGAGGAAGTTGAGGGAAGAGAAGGTGCTGGAAGGGAAGGTGAGGGAAGGAAAGGGAAGGGAAAGGAAGGGAAGGGAAGGGAAGAGAAGGGAAGGGAAGGGAAGGGAAGGTGTGTTAAGGGAAGGTGCAGGAAGGTAAGGGGAAGTAAGGGAAGGGAAGTTGCGGGAAGGTGCGGGAAGGGAAGGTGCGGGAAGCGAAGGTACGGGAAGGGAAGGGAAGGGATGATGCGGGAAGGTAAGGGAAGGGAAGGTGCGGGAAGGGAAGGGAGGGGAAGGGAAGGGAAGGGAAGGTGCAGAAGGTAAGGTGCGGAAAGGAAAGAGAAGGGAAGGGAAGGGAAGGGAAGCGACGGGAAGGTGCGGGAAGGTGCGAGAAGGTGCGGGAAGGGAAGGCGCGGGACGGGAAGGTGTGGGAATGGAAGGTGCAGGAAGGGAATGTGCGGGTAGGTGCGGGAAGGGAAGGTGCGGGAAGGTTCCGGAATGTGCGGAAAGGGAAGGGAAGGGAAGAGAAGGGAAGGGAAGGTGCAGAAGGGAAGGTGCGGAATGGAAAGTTAAGGGAAGGGAAGGGAAGGGAAGGGAACGGAAGAGAAGGGAAGGGAAGGGAAGGGAAGGGAAGTGAATGGAAGGGAAGGGAAGGGAAGGGAAGGGAAGGGAAGGGAAGGGAAGGGAAGGGAAGGGAAGGGAAGGGAAGAGAATGGAAGGGAAGGGAAAGGAATATGCGGGAAGGTGCGGCAAGGAAAGGTGCGGGAAGGGAAGGGAAGGTGCGGGAAGGAAGGTGCAGGAAGGGAAGGTGCGGGAAGGGTAGGGAAGGGAAAGGAAGGGAAGGGAAGGTGTGTCAAGGGAAGGTGCAGGAAGGGAAGGGGCAGGAAGGGAAGGGAAGTTGCGGGAAGGGAAGGTGCGTGAAGGGAAGGGAAGGGAAGGTGCGTGAAGGGAAGGGAAGGGAAGGGAAGGGAAGGGAAGGGAAGGGAAGGTGAGGGAAGGTGCGAGAAGGTGCGGGAAGGTACGGGAATGTACGAGAAGGGAAAGGAAAGTGCGGGAAGGGAAGTTGCGGGAAGGGAAGGGAAGGTGCAGGAAGGGAAGGTGCAGGAATGGAGGGAAGGTGCGTGAAGGGAAGGTGCTGGAAAGGAAGGTGCGGGAAGGGAAGTTGAGGGAAGGGAAGGGAAGGTGAGGGAAGGGAAGGTGTGGGAAGGTGAGGGAACAGAAGGTGCGGGAAGGGAAGGTGCGGGAAGGGAAGGGAAGGTGTGGGAAGGGAAGGGAAGGGAAGGGAAGGGAAGGGAAGGGAAGGGGAGGGAAGGGTAGGGAAGGGAAAGGAAGGGAAGGGAAGGGAAGGGAAGGTGTGTAAAGGGAAGGTGCAGGAAGGGAACGGGCAGGAAGGGAAGGGAAGTTGCGGGAAGGGAAGGTGCGTGAAGGGAAGGGAAGGGAAGGTGCGGGAAGGTGCAGGAAGGGAAGGGGCGGGAAGGGAAGGGAGGGGAAGGGAAGGGAATGGAAGGGCAGGGAAGGGAAGGGAAGGGCAGGGAAGGGAAGGGAAGGGAAGGGAAGGGAAGGGAAGGGAAGGGAAGGGAAGGGAAGGGAAGGGAAGGGAAGGGAAGGAAAGGGAAGGGAAGGCAAGGGAAGGGATGGTGCGGGAAGGTGCGAGAAGGTGCAGGAAGGGAAGGTGTGGGAAGGGAAGTTGAGGGAAGAGAAGTTGCGGGAAGGGAAGGTGAGGGAAGGAAAGGGAAGGGAAAGGAAGGGAAGGGAAGGGAAGGGAGGTAAAGGGAAGGGAAGGGGAAGGGAAGGTGAGGGAAGGGAAGGGAAGGGAAGGTGCGGGAAGGGAAGGGAGGGGAAGGGAAGGGAAGGGAAGAGAAGGGAAGGTGCGGGAAGGGAAGGGAAGGTAAGGTAAGGGAAGGGAAGGTGCAGGGAGGGAAGGGATGGGAAGGGAAGGTGAGGAAAGGTGCGGGAAGGGAAGGGAAGGTGCGGGAAGGGAAAGGTGTGGGACGGGAAGGTGCGGGAAGGGAAGGTGCGGGAAGGGAAGGTGCGGGAAGGGAAGGGAGGGGAAGGGAAGGAAAGGGAAGGGAAGGTGCGGGAAGGGAAGGGAAGGGAAGGGAAGGGAAGAGAAGGGAAGGGAAGGGAAGGTGCGGGAGGGGAAGGTGCGGGAAGGGAAGGTGCGGGAAGGGAAGGTGCGGGAAGGGAAGGGAGGGGAAGGGAAGGGAAGGGAAGGGAAGGGAAGGGGAGAAAAGGGACGGGAAGGTGCGGGAAGGGAAAGTGCGGGAAGGGAAGGGAAGGGAAGGGAAAGGAAGGGAAGGGAGGGAAGGGAAGGGAAGGGAAGGGAAGGGAAGGGAAGGGAAGGGAAGGGAAGGGAAGGGAAGGGAAGGGAAGGGAAGGGAAGGGAAGGGAATTGAAGGTATGGGAAGGGAAGGGAAGGGAAGGGAAGGGAAGCGAAGGGAAGGTGCAGGAAGGGAAGAGAAGGGAAGGTGCAGGAAGGGAAGGGAAGGGAGGGGAAGGGAAGGGAAGGGAAGGGAGGGGAAGGGAAGGTGCGGGAAGGGAATGTGAAGGAAGGGAAGGGAAGGGAATGTGCGGGAAGGGAACGTCTGGGAAGGGAAGGGAAGGGAAGGGAAGAGAAGGGAAGGTGAGGGAAGGGAAGGGAAGGGAAGGTGAGGGAAGGGAAGGTGCGGGAGGGGAAGGTGAGGGAAGGAAACGGAAGGGAAGGGAAGGGAAGGTGCGGGAACGGAAGGGAAGGTGTGGGAAGGGAAGGTGAGGGAAGGAAAGTGAAGGGAAGGTGTGTTAAGGGAAGGTGCAGGAAGGCAAGGGGCAGGAAGGGAAGGGAAGTTGAGGGAAGGAGTAGGAAGGGAAGGTGGGGGAAGGGAAGGTGCGGGAAGGGGAGCGAAGGGCAGGGATGATGCAGGAAGGGAAGGGAAGGGAAGGTGCGGGTAGGGAAGGGATGGGAAGGTGCAGGAAGGGAAGGGAGGGGAAGGGAAGGGAAGGGAAGGGAAGAGAAGGGAAAGGAAGGTGCAGAAGGGGAAGGTGCGGAATGGAAAGGGATGGGAAGGGAAGGTGCGGGAAGGGAAGGTAGGGGAAGGGAAGGGAATGGAAGGGCAGGTGCAGAAGGGAAGGTGCGGAAAGGAAAGGGAAGGGAATGGAAGGGCAGTTGCAGAAGGGAAGGTGCGGAAAGGAAAGGGAAGGGAATGGAAGGGAAGGGAAGGGAAGGGAAGGGAAGGGAAGGGAAGGGAAGGGAAGGGAAGGGAAG